>NW_028113878.1:5000-59256 GCF_964289735.1 Phaethon aethereus | reverse complement strand
GGTATCATTAGAGGAACATGGAAAGCTTTTAGGGCAAAGCACTCTATAACTACAAATCCCTTGGTGAGATATAATAAAGGTTATCATAGCTTTGTACGGGCGCTTTTCCCATCACGAGGAGTAGTACAGCTATGTGAAATATGTTCATCTGATTCGTGTGATGAAGTGTAACCTTCTGTCCTACGTATCCTTGTATGTCCGCAAGCCTAAGTCTAGCAGAGTGGTTAATGTATATAATGTAATACATTGTAAACTTCATTTGGAATCCTGTTTGGGACTCAGACGTTTATCTCAGCTAGAAAAAGCAATAGTTAGCTTGTCGGCAGAAATGGAAATTATCGCCAATTATCGTATACATACGGAGGGGTTAACAGATGGAATTTTGGCCTGTGAGAAAACTGCAGTTAGAATATCAGAAAATGGATGGCTGGGTAAGAAACAGATACTATGCTGGGTGAGAGAAAACAGCCCAAGAGATAAGAAAGTTGATCAAGGTTAGGGGAGGATGGGGAAGACATGCAGTAACGGAGGAATATAAAGCACAATTCACAATTTTGTTTGCCTTGTAACATTCTGCTATTGGCTTGAGCATGGTTGATATGTGACTGCTGGATTATGGTAATATGCCGCGTGAACAAAGCCTACGAACCAACAGACAGGGTGGCTGGGGCACGTGCAGCACGTCTGGCCAGCGGGCGCGTATGCCATAGGCTCTCTGTGTTGAAAGGTGGCAACCAAGGCGTGTTCTGACACTCGCTGGCCACGTGTGTCGAAACTCGTTCCTCTGCAAATGTATAAATACCGGGATTTCCCAAAGGGCAGTGGGCCGGTGTACGGCAAGGCCACCGTTGCCTCCGTGGGGATGCCCACGTAAAGCTGGCACCTACCGACTGCTGGGCTGAGTTCGTGGTGCAGGACGATAGAAGAGTGTACAGATGGTTCATCTTCCTCACAGTCCTCGGGTTGCGAATGAACCATCAGGTTTTGTTTATAGATAAACAAAAAGGGGGTGATATTGGGATCACCCTGCATGGCTTGACCTTAAGGAGAAGGAGCTGTGGCATTGAGAAGCTGGTAAACAGCCGGACACCTGCAGGGCTCAACCTTGAAGAGAAGGAGCTGTGGTAAACAACTAAGAAGAAGCAAAGGAGCGCGTGGACATACAGAGGCGACCAATCCTGCCTCTGTGAGAGTCGCGTGGACTTAAAGCAATAGCCAACCGGGTAGCACTTTTAGGTGCGTGAACGGGCTGTATTTGTGTAAAAAGCACGCTATGCTAACAATAAAGGTCTTTGGCCCGAAGCCCTGCCACAGTCCGTGCCCTATTACTCCACACTCCTGAGCAATTTTTTCTCCAGGCTTAACGGTCCCAGACCTCTCAGCCTTCCGTCCTATGGAAGATGCTGCGGTCCCTTAAATCAGCTTTGTGGCCCTTTGATAGCCTTGCTTTAGCAGGTCAACAACTTTCTTGCACTGGGGAGCCCAGCACTGGACACAGCACTCCAGATGTGGCCCACCGGTGCTCAGTGGAGGAGAAGGTTAACTTCCCTCCATCTGCCGGCAATGCTTTTCCTAATGCAGCCCAGGAGGCTGCTGGCCTTTGCTGCGAGGCTGCCTGGCTGGCTCATGCTCAGCTGCTTGCCCTCCAGGACCCTAAGGTACTTCTCTGCAGAGCTGCTATCTAGCCAGTCAGCCCCCAGCATGATGTCCACAGTGTGGCTGGATGACAGGCTGTCCTCCCCCGGGGACTTTCTCAGCAGCAGCTTGTCCTTCTTGGAGATCGGCTTCACCTCTGTCACAGGCCCCACGCATTGCTGCAAGAGTCACCTGGGACAGCAAACCCCTCTCCTGCCAGGGCTGCACAGCCCAAGGCCGTTTTCTGTCTGGTCTTGGGGACTGCAGCTTTTGCTCTCGTTGTGAGAACCTCCTTCATCATTATGTTGCCTCCTGCCATCCACTCCAGCACACATCGGCTGTGAAGCCTTTCCACACAAAGAGGGCCAATCTTTTGGTATCAGGTGTCCATGTGACAAATCTGCCCTTGGCCCTGGTGCCACATCTGAGGTGCTACAGGCCTAATGTGCACCAAAGCCCACAGCCTGGAGCACAGACAGCAGGAGGACAACATGCCATCGCAAAGCTGTGACGTTAGGGGAGCAAGAGCCAAGACGGAAAAGGACAGCTCCCACAGCTTTTGTGACTGACGGAGATACAACATCTTTAGGTGAGACTAACAGGGAAGGCGAGAAGTGGAGGATGCCCTGCTTGCTACCAGAGCAGGTCAGATGTGTGGATGTTCTCTATGGGACATGCAACAGGTTAGGCGGGATCTTGTGTGTGGGTCAGCTTCTAACTGTGCCACCCAGTCTGAGGCTCACCTGGACCTTGTACTCCCAAAAGAGGAAAAGTTGGTCAGGGATGGGAAGACCAGTTTCAGCCTTGGTTGTAGTCAGCATGAAACTGTGGTCTCCCAGATCTGCACAGAAGCGGGGAAGGAGAGTAGCCGAGCACAGACCCTGCACATGCGGGAATGAGAACTTGGCCTATTGAGGGCACTGGCAGGTGGGATCCCATGGGGGCAGTGTCAGGGCCCTGAGAGCATCCACAGGCCTTCAGGACCCTGGGGGGTCCATCCACACCTCTGTCCATGGGCCCAGGTGACCATTGAAGACCAGGCCTGAGTTTCAGCCCCAGCTTGATCGATGCTCTAGGTGTACTGGTCTCCAGACACAGCCTTGCCTGTGCATCGACCTTGTTCACTTGTACGTGAAGAGTCACTTCCCAGCTTGATTCTTTATGGGGTGTACAATGGATGACACTGTGGCCCTCCAAGTGCCAGAGCCCAGGTGAGTCACAGAGGCCTAGGGCCTTTCTCCTTCCTTTCTTCCCATCACTTGATCAGCTTTTGGGAGGAGAGGAAGGAAAAGCAGATGAGGTTTCTGGGTGCCAATGACTGAAAGGATGGAGCAGAGCCATCACATGTGAAATGATCTAAAGCCTAGGCTAGTTCAAAACTGTTATCTTCTGTTCCTATATCTGAGGCCTTCTATCTTCAGGAAGAACCTGGAAGCTCCAAGATCCCTCCATCTTCCCCTCTTTTAGCAATTCAGTTGACAGTACCCAAGTCAGAGGCTTTCCTTCAGTTCTGTTTACAGTGTAAAGCACCCCATGGTCTGGAGATATGGCAGGATAGTTGCATAAGGATCCCACTCCTTTGGACAAGAAGATGGATGTTCCCGGGAGGATGGATGTTCTCAGGGGGCATGACGTACCAATAGCTGTGTTCAGGGAGCTGGTCAAAGGCCTTGTCTCCATTTCTGTAACGGCGGCACAGATGCCTGGTTCATGTGTAAACTCTTTCTCCGGATTCTGGCATTTAGCGAGCAAGCTGGTCTGACCTCAGAGCTGGCCCTGCTTGGAGCCAGTGCAACACCAGAGACCTCCTGACCCTCCTTCCACCCTGAATTGTCCTGTGATGTAGAGACCCTCTCCTCCAGCTTAGTCTCTTCTCATATGACATGTGGCAAGGCACAGGCCTGTTGGGAAAGAGACTGCTGCGAGGGGGTCTCTAGTCCAGCCTCCAGGCTGGCCGTGACTTTGCGGCGCTGAAACTTGAAGAGCTCCAAAGGTGGAGATCATGGCAACGCTCCTCCTAGTCCATTTTATTTTTCCTGAGGTTCAGCCTAAAGCTCCCAAGAGGCAGCTTGTGGCTGTTCCTTCTGTCGTATCAATGGTGACTGCAGAAAACAGGTTGGCTCCGTTATCTCTCCAGGCAGGTGCAGGCTCTTGCTAGGTAAACCCGTGCCTCCACTTCAGCAGGCTACAGACACCCAGCTCCCTCAGACTCTCCCCACAGCTCATCCTTTAGGCCCTTCACTTCAAGTTGGCAGACCTCCTCCAGACACTCCACTCTCCTTTCGAAATGTGAGAACCACTGACTCATATGGCATTGTCACAGTTCCCTTAGTCAGTCAGGTCCCTGTCCATGCTGCTGCATGGAGTTGTTTCTGAGCTTTTCCTTCAAAACCTTGAGGTTTCTGCTGGCCAAATCCCAGGTGTGCCAAGGTCCCTCTGGACTGAACCTCCAACAGTCCAGCTTTTAAAGTATGCGTGCCAACGGCCATCCTGAGTCGTGGTGCCTCTAACAAGATCAGAACTTAAGTAGCTGCAGGACACTACAGAGAAGAAAAGAGTACTGGCGTTAAGTTGAGTTGCAATGCGAGGTAGAAAGCACCACAGTAACCACCGCAGAGACACCAAAGGAGGGTTCAAAGTGAGCAAATGCAGGGCCACTGGATAAACAGTGAAAAGTCCTTGGCTTTTTGCATGGGTGGGGATAAGGATGGTTAAAGAGCAGGACTTGAGAGGTGGGAAAAGAATGAAAAGGGAATGAACGGTGAAGCAAAGGAAATAACCAGGGCTGTTTGGGGATACCTGTGAAGCAGTCCTGCATCTGAGCAACACTGCCTGGAGGAGGAGAAGACAACTTCAGCTGATCTGACTATGCCAGCATCTGACTTACTTCCATGGTCACGGGGAACCTGACAGCTTTCCCTACTGTCATCAAGGGCACACCTAGAGAGGAAGGAACCACAGCATCATTTAGTTTTCCACTCTCCTGAATGGGACCTCAGTAGGTCTCCAGTCCAACCTCATGCTCACAGCAGAATCGGCTACGGAGTCAGACCACTTTGCTCAAGGCTTTGCCACATGGGGGCTGGAAAATGTCCAAGGACAAAGACAGGAAAACATCTCTGGGAAACCTGCTTCAATGTTTGGATGCCCTTATGGAGAGAAAGATTGTCCCTATCTCCAGCCTCAACATTCCTTATTTCAACATTTGACTATCGTCTATTATCGTCCTGCCAAGCACCACGGTGACAAGACTGGCTCCATCTTCCTGAAAACCTCCCTGCAGGGACTGGCTGGCTGCTATGAGGTTCCCCAGACCTTCCCTTTCCCAGGCCGAAGGCAGCCCTTTCCCTCAGTTTCTGCTCCCCAGGCAAGTGCTGCAGCCCCTGCGCATCTTGGCAGCCTCCCACTGAAGTCACTCCCAGTTGTCAACGTCTTCCTTGATGTGGTGGATTGACTCTGGCCAATAGCCCGGCAGCCACGCAGCCGCTCACTCTTTCCTCCCCTTCCCCACTGGGACAGGAGAGAGAACAGGAAGAAATAAAGCACGGAAAGTTGTGGGTCAAGATAAAGACAGCTTAGCAGGTGAAAGAAAGAGATTTTTAAAAAATCAACAACCAATAATAATAACAAGCAACGCAAAGGCAACCACTCACCACCTCCCACAAGCAAAAATGATGCCCAGCAAGTCTCCACATAGAAGACTCTTTGAATGAAAAAACGTTAATGGAGAAGCCGCTGCCTGAGCATTCACACACCAAACAAAGAGTTGCACACACACCACCCGAGACTTTAACTGCTGGGTCTGGAGTCCCTTTGCAGCAGGAGACTCCAGTGAGCCGACGTGTGCGCCTTTCGACTCTACACACACACACACACACACACACACACACAGTCTCTCTTGGGTGCTTTCTCTTCCCTCAGGCTCAACCCTAGGTTTCCTGAAGCAGAATCTCTGACATGACGTATACCAGTTGAATTTATTAAGCGGTACAGTGGTGAAGAACAGCTTGAGCTGAGTGCCTCTGGAGATGGACCCCGAACCAGAGACTCTCTGGACAATTATACCCTTACAGTCTAAGCTCCCCTCCCCTTGTGAGACGGTTTAGTCCAGTTGGAGTATTTGGGTCTGGGGTCTCCTTTTTCCTCATTGGATCCTTTCACTGTCTCCAAGCGGGCCGTTCTTTTTCGTTTCTCGATGAGGCAACCTCTGCTGATGGATGTGGCTATCTTATCTTTCTAATTTACACCAGTTTCAGGGCCTTCCCTCACGCGACTAAGTAAGAGTTCAGTAGAACTTCATCAGTAGCTAGGTGAAAGTTCACCGCTTATGAAGGTCTAAGGCCTTTTACTAATGCTATGCAATGGATTGCATGTGAACTAGGAAGTGATTCCTGTAACAAAAAAATTCTAGTTCCTTCTTCCTCTGTCCCAGCTTTTATTGCTCAGCACAACGTCGTACGTTAGAGAATATCCCTTTGGTCAGTTGGGGTCAGCTGTTCTTGCCCATCTGCAGCCCACTCACTGGGAGGGAGCAGAGAAGGCCTTGACACAGTGCAAACACTGCTCAGCAATAGCCAGAACACTGGTGTGTTATCAACACTGTTTAAGGCACAAATGCAAAACATAGCACCACACAGGCTGCTATGAAGGAAGGTAACCCCATCCCAGCCAGATCAGTACACCTGAACTGGGGCCCTAAAACTGGATATAATTGGTTACAGGTGGTCTAACAAGCAATGAGCATGGGGAGACAACCACTTCCCTCACTCTTTTGGCGAGGCTCCTCTTTATACACGTCAGGACACTGCTGGCTGCCTTTGCTGCCAGGCCACACTGGATCAAGTGGTTAATGTCTTTTGTAGTTAATAATTCTAATCTTTCATATATTTTCACCTGTGCTGATACAATGACCATTTCTGAAGTAATGTTTTCAGCAGACTGTCTAGACAAAGGCCCTTTCCATTGTTCTCCTTCCCTTACTCTTTGTTCATTCAGATACTTCCCACCCACACTGCTGCTTTGAGCTTCAGGGACTAAAAGCCTGCCTGTCTTTCAGTAGTATAACGGTATCTTTAGCCAACTCTTTTAATTGTATCTACCTTTATCTATCTATCTATCTAAAACATTTCTCGTAAGATCATCCCTTGTAGAAAGGCGACCTCATTAGAGGCAGCTTGTACTTAGTATATGGTTGAGGAGTGTTTTATTGCTTAAGACACTTGATCGTGCTTTACTTTGCTTTGCTTGCAAATGGGAAACATCCTTCTGTGCCTGTGTGCAGCCAGTCCTCTAAGGAAAGTGGGTGGCAGATGGTGCAATGGAGCTCTAACATTCAGCTCCCAGAGTTCAGAGAAGTCTGATGAAGGGAAAGTGATGTAAATCCCAGGTGGCCAACGACAGGTGGGGAGTCTGGGGAGGTGAGGAGCAAGGTTGTCCACCCAGTGTCAGATCTCAAGGGACTGCTTTTCCTACCTGTCCAGACCTCCTCAGGAGACGCTCCTGACACTCAGGATCCATATCAGTTGGATAATGCTTCTATCACTTCTTTAAACTGAAATTAACAAAATACCGCCTTTAAAATTAAAAATAACTTTATTAGGTGCACTTTGAAATCTTCCTTCTTAACCATGCTATGAAACAACTCAGATTAGCTATACGAGTCTTGCAGACGTGGAGAACGTTACAGGAAGAGGCATGACTTGTTAGGGCTTTCTGTGTTTTAAGGAGCCCCATGGTGTATTTGGGGCTCAGTCCGTGAACCTCAGATACTGGGAGAAGACTGAACAAACCTCTCAAGAAGTCAAAGCCAGAAGCAAACCCCAAAATACCTTGAAGCATTAATGGGACTTAATGAGACCCATTACTGCCAAAGGCTCCTCATTGACTCATTAGAGCAGATACTTGGAGACGGTGACTGCAGGTAGGCAAGGGCACTGCACAGGTGGCTGTAATGCTGAGAAAACCCTTGGTTCGTTTTATGAAGCAGGCAAGGCCAAACCCTGAGCCCAGGTCCTGGGAAGGCAGTTTCTGAGAAGAGAAGAATAAAGTTTTGTCTCACTGGCCCTGGTGGTAGAGACAGCTGCTATAGTCAAGACGACAAAGACCTCAGTCCTTTTGGACCTCTCGGTCTTGCTAGAACCCTTGGCCATCTCTATGCAGGCTGCCCTACACTGTCCCATGCCTCACCTCTTTCCCTTCAGCTTGCTGACAGCCATCTTGCTTTCCCACCTAGCTCTCACCCTGGCATTTCTATGCCTTCACTGATGGCTCTCCACCCTCACCAGCTGCTCCTTGAAACACAAAGCCATGGGATAATCCAGACTCCCTCTGGGTGATCTCTTGCAGCACAAGACTACCCTCTCAGTGAGGATTATTTTTTCTCACATCCAGACAGAACCTTCCCAGCTGTAATTTGTGGAGGTTTCTTGCTCTTCCCGCTACTAAGAAAAGCTCCATTGTCCCTGAAACTGTGAGGAATGAGCGATTTGTGTAAAGAAAATCTAGTGAATATAAGCTTGAAGCAAATGTCATTGATATTGAAATAAAGGAATATATGTAGGGCATGACCATAAGCAGGGGAGTGGTCGTCCTTATGTAACTTCCTGATAAGTATAGTTTGGGTAACTCCCTTGATATGTGTAACTTATGTAGCCTCCTGATATGTAAGTTAGTTCCTGATATACTAGTGCAAACCAGTGTTGTAAATAACCGCAGAAATGTCAAGAAAATGTATAGCCAAATAAAGTAGCATAATATAAGTAGAATAACGGAGCGCCTGCACAAACAGAGAGGTCATGTAGAGTGCACTGACGAAGAGGAGCATCTTCCTCCCAACGACCACCGGACGACCACCTAGAAAAAGATGAAGCATGCGCAGACCGGGGAAGTGGTGACGTACTTAAAGAAAGAGTCATCTTCCAAGAAAAAGGCGGAGAAAGGCAAGAAACGAAGCCTAGAGAAGTATAAAGGAAGGAATTGTAAGAAGTGAAGGTGTGCGTCTTGGTGGAGCGGAGACTCCCGACGCACCCAGCGCTGTTTGCTTGCCTCTATTTGTTTAATAAATTGCAAACTTAAATTGGAATCCTGTTTGGGACTAAATCATTTATCACAAAACCATTCTTCAAGCAGCTGCAGGCTGCAGCTACTGCAGTGCCCTGACCCTCCACTTCCCCAGGCTAAACAAGCCGTTGTTAAAAATAAATATATTAAGGTCTGCGCCCGCGATCCTGCAGACACCGCCCCCCCCCGCGACACACGCGCGCTCAGACTCACTCAGCCACCCCCCCCCGCGCGCGCGCGCTCCCCCTCCCTGCGCTGCAGCTCCGGACCCGCAGGCCGGTGGGTGCGGCCCCCCCCGGCCGCAGACTCTCCGGCGCCCCGGAGCAGCGGGGCCCAAGGGGGGCTGCAGCCGCGCGTGCCCCGCTGCCCGGCAACCGGCCCCCCCGGCGGCGGGGGAGGGAGCCTGGCGCAGAGGCTGGCTGGGGGAGGGGGGATGGCGGCGCTTTTCGGAGGTTTCTGTTTGGGTCGGTTGGGTTGGGGGGTTTTTTTTCTCTTTTCGTTTTTCACCTCCCCCGCCGTTCGCGTTCGTTGGTTTTCACCGCGCGGCGGCGGCGGCCCGCGCGCAGCGGGGCTGTTGTGCCAAACGCGGGTTCCGTCACCCGGTGCGCAGAGCGCCGGGAAACACACGGAGTCGAGACGGCGGCTTTTCTTCCGCCCCTGCGCCGAGCTGGGTGCCGGTGGTAGGCCCACAAAGCTGGCGCGCCTCGGTTAACGCAGGGAAAATATTTCTACGCTCCGAGCAACAAGTCACCGTTAATTTTTTGAGAGCTGGCGCAGGCGCCCTTGCGCCTGTTGGTTCCCGCAAGCCTCGTCTCCACGGCGACAGCGTCCTCCTTTTTTACTGCGCGTGCCCCGTGAGGAAGGGGCTTCTGTGGGTAGGGGTCTTCCCCTACCGGAGGGCAGGCTTGTGCTATGCCGAGTCGATGTTAATTAGATGTTACTTAGGATAGTTCACTCAAAGGTCGGCAGTTGCGTTCCCTTTGCGGTTGCCTTGTTCCTTCCCTCAGGCTTGCGCCTCGTTGACTCCTGACAGAGCCTAAACAATACCCCCGCTTTGTGCCTCGCATACCTTCAGCAGGGTGACTGACCGACGGACTGGCCGACCGACGGACTGAGGACGAAAGGCGGGAGGGGGGCACGGGTGCGGCAGGGACGCCGCGGGGTCCTAAAGTCTCCCGCCTTCCTTCCTTCCCCGGGCCGGCAAAACTGCTGGCGGAAGGGGGAGGGGGGGTGTCTCCGTGTGTGCGTGTGGCCGCGGGCGAGGGGTTCGTGCCGGGGCCGGTTTGGGAGCGTGTGTGGCGGGTGTGCACGCAGTAAGAAACGAAAAAGTCTGGTAACGCTGTGGACAACGCCGCCTTCTCTGCTACAGCCTGCGCTGTGGCCCGCCTCGGTGTCCGCCTGCGGGCGATGTGCTCGGCTCGGCTCCCGGTTGAAGCCGTCCCTGGGAAAGCAGCAGCCCCGTGCCTCGGCCTGGGCAGAGACCTGCGTCCCCGAGGCCGGGCTCCGGCTGCCGGAGAGGTGGGCCGCGCCTCTCGCTAGCGGCCGTCGGCGTGTCCGTCGCCAGCGGGATGCGTTCCAGTGGTGAGCAGCGCCCAGAGGACAGGCCCAGCAGCCTCAGGCAAAGCGGGGTCGCTGCTTTGCTGATGGTGGTGTCCGAAAAGGCGGTTTCGTTTCCCGGCGTGCGATAGGCCAGTCTCACACACCGAGACGAGATACCGGTTTATTCCAGACCTGCGCAGAGCTGGGTGCTGGGTGGTAGGCCCACAAAGCTGGCACCCCGCGGTTAACACCCGGAAAATATTTGTAGGTTTCTAGCAACACTTACCAGTATTCTTAAACATACCTCAGCTGCCACCACGTTTACACATAAGCAGATTAACTTCTGGCAGCCTTGTAGCAATGGGGCTCGCTGCGGTGGGGTGGGGAGGGCGGGCGGCTGGGGCTGGGCACCGCCGCCTCTGCCTGGTCCCCGGTCCCCGGTCCCCGGTGGTGAGAGAGAAGAGTAAGAAAAGGTAAGGGGGAGGGAGGCTAGATAAATAAATAGCTAAAAAAATGACAATCAAAAAGAAACGGGGGGTGTGCAGGGTGCGTGTGGGTGTCTTTACACAGAACTCTCCGGGGTGAGGGCAGGCGGGCGGTTTGGGAGGAGGGAGTGGGGAGAGCAGGTTTAGGACAAATGCTGATCTGGCACTCTCTGCTAATTCTTGATGGATTAACATACACCGACCTATGGTTAATGAATGTAATAAATAATTCATTAACCGGTAATTAATATACGAAGTAATGATTAGCGATAGAGCAATACAGATTAATATTTACTGGAATTAACATCCAGTGGATTAAGATCACGTTAATAAGGAACTACTTTACTGATAACAAGTTCTAGGTGAGGAACAGAGCCGTCGTGTAGCACGTGTAATTAATGATAATTAATAATGATGAATTGATAGTAGATAATTACAACAGTAAATCAGAGTGATGATAAAGAAAAAAAAATACATGATAAGTAACTGGAGGACAGTAGTGTTAATGCAGTACCACAAAATACTAATAAATAAAATAATCGATCTTAATAGGTAACGACTGTTATTAATAAGTAATTATTAATGATTGATTTAGACTAATTTGATTAATAAAAACTTAATCAGTTCATTAATTTTTTATTCATTTATTTGTTGTAGACCGATAGATACTATATAACTCAAATAGCATCGATCAATAGGAATGAATAGTTAATAAGAATTTCAGTTATTAATAATGGTCAGCTTACTCACGTTTGATGGAGGTCTTTGTGGCCTTGCCGTAGAACATCAGGCTGCAAGGCTTTCGCCTCATCCCAGACATCACTCAACAATAGTCAGTTATGAGACTGTCTGACTGCAACCCATCAGGGTTGCTTTTGAAGAGGAGCGTGTTGCTCCAGTCAAACCCTGCTACTCCCTACAGACCCACAGTGGTTTCCCACATTATCCACCCTGTGACCTTAGTCACAACTCACTGAGAGGAACATTGTGTAATTTGTATTTAGGTGGGTCGAGGCATTCATCTCCTTCCTGTGTTTTCATCCTCTCTTGTTGGTTGGTAATTTATTGTTGGGATCACTCTGCACGGCTCGACCTTAAGGAGAAGGAGCTGCAGCATTGAGAAGCTGGTAAACAGCTAGATATCTGCACGGCTCGGCCTTGAGAAGAGGGAGCTGTGGCATTGGGAAGCTGGTAAACAGCTGGACATCTGCAGGGCTCGGCCTTGAGGAGAAGGAGCTGTGGTAAACAGCTAAGAAGCAGCACTGTATAAGAAAAACAGGATGGAACCCGGACCACGTAGCAGTAACCGCAAGTAGGAGGAGTATGATAATGCAATCTTTAGGGCTAAGCCAATGATTGTAAGACAAGTATGCATAAGGTAGAACTTA
The DNA here is from genome assembly GCF_964289735.1 of Phaethon aethereus. NCBI lineage: Eukaryota > Metazoa > Chordata > Aves > Phaethontiformes > Phaethontidae > Phaethon > Phaethon aethereus. The sequence goes on along the minus strand of NW_028113878.1, from coordinate 47,150 downwards.
GTGTATAAATATGTGTAAGGTTTTGCAATAAAGTTGAAGCTTGCCTTATCACTCATATTGAGTCGACTGCTTGCCTTCCCTCACTCGTCGCAAGTGGCGCCCGAACAGGGACCCCATCCTTGTTTTTCACCGGACAGCGAGATCGGAGAAGCACTGGTAGCAGCGACCAGGGAGCAGAAGATCGGCGGACGCTGCCGCGGCGCGCCTGATCCGTGCTTGAACCCAGGATAATTAAGAAGGGGTTCGCCGTCCGAAAGAAGGCTACCCATGGGAAAAGGCTGCAAAAATAATTGACCGGATAATTAAGAAGGTCAACATAGCGCGCAATGGAAATAGAGGTAGCGTTCGAAATCTTAAAATGCTTTTTAGAAAAGCGGGGAGTAAGCCAATTAAAAGATCTGGCTGGGTTAATTACGTTAGGGAAAGCGAAAGGGTCTTTTAAAGACCCTGAAAGTATGTTTGAAGTAGACGAGTGGCGTTCTTATGGAGATTGATTGTGGGATCTAGTAATCGATGATGATAAATCAGCAAAAAAAATTAATGAAATCTTGGAGAGATGTTATTAATTGCATGAAAAGATATAAAACTGAAAAGTGAATAGCACAGGCAACAAAGACAGTATAAAATTTACGACGCTCTGGAGGTTGATCCTAGAGACATTAAAAGAACTAAAGGCAGAACGCATCACATGAAGAAGGGGCGATGGTCAGACTCCTGCCACATATGCTCTCTAAGAGAGGACTGAAATATGATGAATATACACTTAGAAGGCTTCTAATTTGGTGCCAAAAAGGGTACCCCCCCGATGCGTCCGTGGCGTTTAAGGCAGAGACGTGGGAGGAGATAGGAAAAATGTTATAGGAACATATTGGGAATGGAGATAAAACCACCGCAGAGTTAGTGACGGCATGGAAGTTGATGTTAACCACATTAAAAGCCTTAAAGGCAGAGAGAAAAGCTGCAGCTGATATGGAGGAGGCTGTTAAACCGTCTTCAACCAATCCCTTTTTAACTGAGTCAGAGGGTCCAGGACCTTCAGCGACTCTGACTGCACCTCCTGAGGTGCCAGATGCACCGAGTAAACCGGCTGCATAAATAAGTCAGAGAAACAGATCTACGATGATGTATGTGAGGGCAAGATGGGACAACGTTGCCCAGAACAATGTACTCAGTGTTCCCCTGTGTGCCCATGTGAAAGATCAATGGGGTGAGTCTCGAAAGGAGATGGGCAAGCAGCGGAGCTAGCAACAACGTGGCGATTGCTATTGGAGACTGTTTTGAAGAGCCAGGGGCTAGCAGCAGACTCTGCAACAGCTTTTGAGTTACCTACCTGGGAGAAAGCAGGGAAATTGGTGTTTGAGGCAGCCTCTAAAGAGGATCATACGGCCGCGAAAGTGTTAACAACCTGGCGATTAGTCAGAGACTCTATAAAGGGGATAAAATCAGAGCGGACGGCGGCAGCAGCTGCCGCTGCCACAGCCCCGGGAGAGAAGGGAGGCCGAGCTGGGAATGGTGAGAACGAGCAACCCCCGCCCGCCTCCCCCCCCACCCCGCCCGCCCCCCGCCCCCGCTAACGCAACCAACGGAGGTGGCGAGTCCTCCTTGGCCCCCGCCTCCTGACCCGTGCGTGCCGCAACAGGAGGGGGCTGCCTGGGATGATCCTTCCCCCAAGTCAAGATCCGACCCTGCCCAACATTGGCGAGGCATGAGACAAGAGACTTTGGCAGAGAGGGAGGGGACGGAGCGAAGTGGGTACCGACCAGGTCGGTACGGCCGGCAGTAAGACCTGAAGACCTTGTCACACGTCCCACGGACGCAGTCAACTCCGACGTACCGCCAGCTGATGCTTTCACTCTTTTGTATGCGGAATGACGGCTCGTTGACTGTCTCAGCGGCTCTCCCCGGACGTTCAAGAGCAGGAACTTCAATATGCCATATTTGTAAAACGGTGTTGTGGGTTTGTTCTATGTCGTCGTAATTATTGTCACAAATGTATCATTTCTTTTGCAGGGAATCGAAGAGTATATTTCAATTGCTTTTTTACCATTCCCTTAGCAGCTGAGGATGCAGAGAAGTTTGCCTTTATGGTACCATCGGTAAATAAAGGAGAGCTAGCAAAAAGTATCATTGGGTAGTGTTACCACAAGGAATGCAAAATTCACCTACGATGTGTCAGACATTTGTGGCATGGGCTCTAGAACCGGTGTGGAAAAAGTATCCAGATTTAATAACGTATCATTATATAGTTGATATATTAATAGCAGGGACACAATTGAATGCAGACCACATTTTACAGCACTTAGAGCACTATTTAGGAAAACGGGGTTTAAAAATAGCACCGAAAAAAATTCAAAAGAAGGAACCATGGCAATATTTGAGCTGGATTATTACCAGGGCAGTGGTCCACCCACAAAAAATAAAGATTAAGGCGAAAATAGAAAATCTTTCTGATGTCCAAAAATTAATGGGGGATATACAGTGGGTTCGCAATATTTGCGGAATTACTAATGATGATCTGAGGCCATTGATGCCGCTCCTGGAGTCTTCGGTGGAGGCTCCAGAGCGACGTCAACTGGACGAGGATCAACACCAGGCTTTGCAGAAAATTACTGAGAAGATAGCAACAACCTATGCTCACAGATGTTCACCTACTGAGAGTATCTCGCTTATGATAGTTAATTCAGGAGGGGAACGGCAATATCCACTAGGATTGACCGTACAGTTAGGAAATACAGCAAACAGTTTGAAAGTATTAGAATGGGTTTTTCTCTCCTATCAACCCAGAAAAATAGTGGTCACCAGATATGAATTATTTGCACAACTCATTATTAAGGGAAGACAAGGAATTGTAGAAATATCTGGATTAGAACCTGTAATAATTTATGTTCCTGTATCTCAAAAGTACTTAGATTGGTTGTTAGCCAGTTCTCTGGAGTTTCAGATCGCAATCTCTGATTTTTTAGAACAGGTTACAAATAGCTATCCGTCCGATAGATTATTGTCACTGTTGGCTAATCAGCAGTTTGAAGAAATGCCTATGTGATCGGAGACCCCAGTGAATGGGATGACAGTCTTTACCGACGCAGGACGCAAATCCCGTTGTTCGTGAGTCTGATAGTCACGTGTTTGATATGCCAGGTTCAGGCGTGGTTTTCCGTTCAACCAAGAAAAAATATCTGGGTTACACTAGCTAATCAAACGGGCCAAGGCCACCTTTGCTTATCTATATCCACTGCTGAGAATCTGTTTACAACATGCTTAGTTGGTCTGCCCTTAGGGGACTATGATTCGACAATGGTGGTAAAGAAGACCACCCCTGACCTAACCTTGTTTTTAAAAAATAACGAACACCTCTGCAGCTATGGATAAGTGGGACGGATGGATGACACACGGACCACAGGAGTTGTTGGAACCGCAGGAGTTGGGTATTTTAGGATGCATGACAGCCCCTACCTGTTTATATTTTAATTATACAGGACAGGACGATACCAGGTCACAGGATGTAAACCCCACGTTAGCCATTTTTCAGAATGCTACCAATTGGTGTAATTATACAACGAGCAACATCTCGCGCTCTACTATTGTCCCAATGAGACTCCCTAAAGGAATATTCTTGATTTGTGGTGATCGTGCATGGCACGGTGTTCCCTCCCGTTTGAGAGGTGGTCCTTACACATTGGGGCACCTAACATTGTTAACTCCCAACACTTCTATGATATTGAACCTTACCCCACGGCATAGAATAAGATGACAGATTTGAAAATATCAGGAAGAGTGCAATGACCAACTGGATTTTTGGACTGCGGACAAAACCATACTAACCTCTTTCCTTGCCCCTGGGGTCGCTGCTGCCCAAGGCTTAACCACTTTAAATAAATTGGGATGTTGGCTAGCGAAACAAACCAATGCTACTTCTGCAACACTCAGTGCTTTGTTAATGGAAACTGACTCAATAAGGCATGCGACATTGCAAAATAGGGCAGCTATCGACTTCCTACTTTTGGCCCAAGGGCACGGGTGTGAGGAGTTTGATGGCATGTGTTGTATGAATTTAACAGATACATCACAGTCGGTAACTCAACAATTACAAAAACTGAAGGACTTAACAGACAGGTTACAGACAAGTTCACTAAACCTCGAATCATAGCTGTCAAGTTTGGGCCTAAGTGGATGGTTACAAGACTTAATAAAAGGGGCAGTTGTTATAGTACTTGTTATCTTAATACTAATGCTTATTGTACCATGTTTATTGCATTGTCTACAAGGAATGGTTCAAAAGGTAGTAAAGAATGCTTGGCTAGCGAATAACTCCAACAAGTATCTTACACACCCAATGAATGAGCTTTGTTAGATAATCACGCTCAAAACAAAAAGGGGGAGAGGCTACCACATTACCCTAAGAACGTTTGAATAAAGCCTTATATGTGCTAAATTATTTGAGGAAGGAGAAAGGACCTTTTCAACTGCTAACCAGGGGACGAGGTTGACGGTGGTGGCTGTTTTACCCATGGTTTTACCCATGGTTTTACCCACTTTGCAGGTGCCTCGAAGTGGGTGAGGCCATGGGTGCGGCAGTCGCCATCGTCATCGTTGGACACATCATGACACTATCAGGTGTCATCGCAATCTGGATGCCACCTCAGTCAAAAGAAAAAGTAGGGGTAAATCACACTGAAATTTGCGGTATCATGAGATGAACGTGGAAAGCTTTTGAGGCAAAGTGTCCTCTAACTACAAATGCTTTGGTAAGATATAATATTGGTCTTCATACCCTTATACAAGTACCTTTTTTCTATCACTAGGAGTAGTTTATATCACTAGAAGTAGTACAGCTAGATTTGTTTTGCTTTGTAATATTCTGCTATTGACTTAAGCATAAGTTGATATGTGACTGCCGATTTATGAAAAAATGCCGTGTGAACAAAGCCTACGAACCAATAGACGGGAGGGCTGCGGCGCGTGCAGCACGTCTGGCCAGCGGGCGCATACGCCATAGGCTCCCTGTGTTAAAAGGTGACAACTGAGGTGAGTTCCGACACTCGCTGGCCACGTGTGTCGAAACTCGTTCCTCTGCAAATGTATAAATACCGGGATTTCCCAAAGGGCAGTGGGCCAGTGTACGGCAAGGCCACCGTTGCCTCCGTGGGGACGCCCACGTAAAGCTGGCACCTACCGACTGCTGGGCTGAGTTCATGGCACAGGACGATACAAGAATGTACAGAGGGTCCATCTTTCTCACAGTCCTCGGGTTGCGAATGATCCATCAGGTTTTGTTTATACAAAAACAAAAAGGGGGAGATGTTTTGATCACTCTGCACGGCTCGACCTTAAGGAGAAGGAGCTGCAGCATTGAGAAGCTGGTAAACAGCTAGATATCTGCACGGCTCGGCCTTGAGAAGAGGGAGCTGTGGCATTGGGAAGCTGGTAAACAGCTGGACATCTGCAGGGCTCGGCCTTGAGGAGAAGGAGCTGTGGTAAACAGCTAAGAAGCAGCACTGTATAAGAAAAACAGGATGGAACCCGGACCACGTAGCAGTAACTGCAAGTAGGAGGAGTATGATAATGCAATCTTTAGGGCTAAGCCAATGATTGTAAGACAAGTATGCATAAGGTAGAACTTAGTGTATAAATATGTGTAAGGTTTTGCAATAAAGTTGAAGCTTGCCTTATCACTCATATTGAGTCGACTGCTTGCCTTCCCTCGCTTGTCGCAATTTATAATAGGGGATGGTATTAAAGGGATGTATTCAGGATCATAGATGTGGATCCTCTTAACACGCATGGTTACAGCTCTAGTTATCATAGATTTCACACGTGACAATCAAATACGGACAATAACAATAACAATTATGATAAACATTAATACATACTGGGTTAGACTATGATCCCATCCACTAACTTTTAATCTGAGCCAACTGAAAATATTTTAAATCCACCTCGTTCATTGCCAGTTGCTTGGTTTCATCTTCTCATTGAGCTCATGGGTTTGGTCCACAGTTTTTTGCATTTCATCTCTAGCTTGATGCAGAGTAGCGGACACATTTGGAATTGACAGCAGGTTTTGCCAGGATAGGTGTTATTCAGCCATCCACAAACGCTGTTCTCCTTTAGTAGTACCATATTCAATGCTAATTGATTTTCTAAAGTCATCTGTGAGGCTGCTCGTGGGTACAAGCTGGGTGTTGCTTAGCCTTGCTGGCTGGCTGCATACAATTAGCTAGAGTCTCTCCTTGCCATGGTAGATTTTCTAGATATAATCAATTTTCAATTATCACAGCCGAAGAAGTCCAAAACAATCCCATTGCTAAGCTTACTCTCATCCCTGCTGTATAATAGCTTGGCCGTGACACGGAGGGCAATACATTTCTCTTTGTTCTGTACCCTCTTGGTTTCATTAATGACTACAGTGAATGACTCCTGAGTATGATTAAAAGCTATTATGGGAGATAAACTTGTGGAATTCCTAAAGTGCATTCTAACCCATCCCAATAGGGTTGACTGTAATCTGATATCTCTTCATTAGAACATACCCATACGGTCTCAAGCAGTGCAGGATACATTAGAGTGGTACTTGTGCTCTTTACTACTGGCTCATGAGTCTTGCATCCGTTTTTTATAATGTTGGGAAGGAATCCTACATTTACTAGCCATGTGTTTAGAGGATTCTATCTGACATGCTGTCTGTAAGCTAGGGATTGGAGCACTGTAATTGTGGCACAGGCATATACTTCTTAAGGCGTGATGGAGGTCTGAGGCAAACGGTATCCATAGATAATCATCCATATTGTAACAATTTATCTTGTTTATACAATTCCATAGCCTGTCTGGTTCCAATGACATGGTATAATGGGGTCTCTTCACCCATTGTTTAAAACGTCTTTTATGATCAGGGGTGGTCCATATGCAAGAAACATTACTAGATTGTGGGCCACATGCAGATCCATACTTAGAGGTGTGAAATATGTTCATCTGATTCGTGTGATGAAGTGTAATCTTCTGGACTTTTATGGATTTCTCCTGCACCATAAAAAGGGGTATTTTACAGGAGAAGGTTAAACTACTTGGCTCGTATATCAGCTCAAACCAGTTTGACCACTGACCGCATAGTATTGTGTAAAGAAAGTGCATGCATAAGGTTTGGGGTCATCCTGGGGGCACGCCGAGGAAGATTCGAGAAGACTTTAATTGGGGGCTCGTCCGGGATGGTCTTGGTTCCTGAATTCTGACTTGATCTAGGAGGGGCGCCCCACCTTTTGGTGGCTCCTGATCGGGTCGGGTCGGGACTAACGCCATCCTGAACCTGAATAGGGGCAAGCAAAGAATTTGATTTTTTATGAGCTCCCTTGCCGGCTGCAGCAGTTTATTTTGCCCGTAATTCTGCGCGCGAAGATCCGAACGAAGACGACGGAGTCGTAAGTATTTAAGGTGTATACCGTTCGGTTGGGTGGGATTCGGTTGCCTGTGTGTGTAAGAGTGTGACTGAGACGGAACCTCGTTCCGAAGCGATTGTGGAGGTCTTCTAACCGCGGTTCCAATCTCCCGCGAGGGACTTGGCCGGTGAAGGACCGAAGTGATTCTTATAGGATTCGTGGGTGGGTGATAGGTCCTAAACCCCCTGCAAGACACTCTTACTGGTAGCCAAGGGCTGTAGGAATTGCCACAGTAAAAATTCCTAGATGGGTCAGACGAAATCGAGACCCCAGGACCACAAGAAAGGGAGCGAATTACTAGAAATACCTCCGGAGAGTCCATTAGGAATAATGATTGAAAATTGGAATGATAGGGGCCCCAGAAAAGGAAAAAGTAAATAAAAATTAGTTCAATATTGTATGGTAGAATGGCCAAAAGAACGTTTGAGACCACATGTCTTTTGGCCCGCTTTTGGATCTTTTGAAGACTGGGTCTGCCGGGCCTTAAATATATATGTTAATTCAAAGGAACCTTTTAGTCAGGAGGAAAGTGATTATGCAGGATTATGGGACAGAACTTTACATTCTTTTCCAGCCTCAATACTTACATTAAAAACAGATGAAAAGTTTGAGGAAGAAGAAGAGGGGAAAAGTGAAAAGGAAAAAGATGATAAATGGGAGCCACTGGATAACCTACCGCCTCCATGTTCTAATAATCCATCTCCGGCGGCGGCTCCCCCTCCGGTGGCCGTAGTACCTCTCTCTGTACCACCGTTGCCCCTATCTCCACCACCAACAGCACCGGAATTAGATCGACCTCCGGCTGCATGTACGAGAAGTAGGACTGCTGTATCTGAGGGAGCTTCTCTATATCCCTTACGAGAAGTACCCCTCGGAGGCAATCAGGGAGGCATGGGGTTTGTGGCAGTCCCGTTAAATACCACAGACGTGAGAAATTTCCAGAAAGAAATGGGGACCCTATTAGATGATCCCCTCGGAGTAGCTGAAAAATTGGACCAATTCCTAGGCCCCAATACTTATACCTGGGAAGAAATACAGTCCATTTTAGGGATCCTATTCACTGTTGAGGAAAGGGGAATGATTAGACAAGCTGGAATGAGAATTTGGGAAAGACAGAGTCAGGCAGGACCCCCGGGAGATCAGAAGTGGCCAAATGTGGATCCCCACTGGGATCATCAACAACCCCCAGGAAGACAAAATATGAGGGATTTGAGAACGTTAATCATACAGGGAATAAGGGCAGCGGTTCCCCGAGGGCAAAACATTACTAAAGCATTTAATGAACAACAAGGGAAAGACGAATCTCCAACAGAATGGTTGGAGAGGTTGAGGAAAAACCTACCAATGTATTCTGGAATTGATCCGAATACAGTGGCTGGGACCGCACTCCTTAGAACACAATTTGTAGCTAAATCCTGGGGGGATATAAGAAGGAAATTAGAAAAATTGGAGGATTGGCAAGAAAGAGGATTAGAGGAGTTACTTAGAGAAGCCCAGAAAGTCTATGTTAGGAGGGACGAAGAAAAACAAAAAGCAAAAGCAAAAATTTTTGTAGCAGCAGTAAGGGGAAGTCAGAAAAATAAGACGACTCCTGGAGAGAAAAGGGAAAAAAGAATAGAGCAGACACCCCGGGGACAGCCTTATCGAGGAAGATTTACAATTCCCGTCTGTTACTACTGTAACAAGAGGGGACATGTTCAGAAGAACTGCCGTCAGCGGGAACAAGATGAGAAGATGTTCAAAGAAGATTAGGGGTGTTGGGGGCTCTATCTTCTGGGGACTTCAACATCAACAGAGCCCTTGATAAAATTATTAATTGGTCCCCATAAAGAGGAAGTTTTATTTTTAGTGGATACAGGGGCCGAAAAGTCAACCATTCAAAAACTTCCAAAAGGAATAGAAAAAGGGAAGAGTTACGTGTCAGTAGCAGGAGCAAAAGGAGAGCCTTTTAAAGTAAATATATTGAAAGATGTAGAAGTAGAAACAGAAAAGAAAATTTGTCTTAATGATTTACTTTTGCTCCCTGAAGCGGAATACAATTTATTAGGAAGGGATTTGATTTTGAAGTTAAACTTGAGCATTCAGAGTCAAGGGGACAAATTGCAGATTAAATTATACACTTTAACACAAGAGGATGAAGAAGCTATTAACCTCTCAGTGTGGTATAAGGAAGGGGAAACTGGAAAGACAAAATGAACCCCATAAGCGTTCAAATAATAGATCCGCACCGCCCAATTAGAATCAAGCCATACCCTATACCTATGGAGGGTCGAAAAGGATTAAAACCTGTAGTTGACAGACTTTTGGAAAAAGGAACCCTAGAACCATGTATGTCACCTCGTAACACGCCCATTCTTCCCGTAAAAAAGCCGGACGGGTCATACAGGATGGTGCAGGACTTAAGAGCTGTAAATCAGCGAAAAATCACTAAATTCCCTGTGGTGGCAAATCCTTATACTTTATTGAGTCATATATCTCCCAAACATACTTGGTATAGTGTAATAGATTTGAAAGATGCTTTTTGGGCCTGTCCTCTGGATGAGGCATCCAGAGATTATTTTGCCTTTGAGTGGGAGGACCCCGAAACAGGACAAAAACAACAATTAAGATGGACTGTGTTACCACAAGGGTTTACGGAGTCACCAAATCTATTTGGACAAACTTTAGAAACAATTCTACAAGATTTCACAATACCTAAGGAGGTAAAATTATTGCAATATGTGGACGATTCATTAGTAGCAGGAGAAACTGAAGAGGGGATCCGAAAAACCACCATTAAATTGTTAAATTTTCCAGGGGAAAAGGGATTAAAGGTGTCCCGATCAAAGCTACAGTTTGTAGAACAAGAAGTAAAATATTTAGGACATTGGCTGAGTAAGGGAAGGAAGAAGTTAGATCCTGATAGGGTATCTGGGATTCTATCCTTAAGACCCCCACAGACTAAAACGGAAATTAGGCAAATACTGGGATTAGTAGGATATTGTAGACCATGGCTTGAAAATTATAGTGATAAAGTAAAATTCTTATATGAAAAATTAACTAATAACCAACTTAAGTGGTTTATTGAAGATGATCAGAGATTTGAGGAAGTAAAAAGGGCATTAATACAAGCACCTGTATTGAGCCTCCCAGATCTAGAAAAACCTTTCTATCTCTTTGTGAATACATCAAGCCAGACAGCATATGGAGTTCTTACTCAAGACTGGGCAGGAATCCAAAAAACCCATGGGGCATTGTTCTAAGTTACTTGATCCAGTAAGCAGAGCATGGCCTGCTTGTCTCCAAGCTTTGGTTGCTACAGCATTATTAATAGAGGAAGTTAGGAAGATTACCTTTAGTGCTCCTTTAAAAGTGTATACCCCACACAATGTCAGAAATGTTTTACAACAAGAAGCGGAAAAATGGTTAACGGACAGCCGGACCCTAAAGTATGAAGCAATACTAATAGACTCCCCTGACTTAGAACTGAGGGTGACTTCTGCTCAGAGTCCAGCACAATTTTTGTTTGGAGAACCATCAGAGGAATTACAACATAACTGTTTAGAGGTAATTGAGACCCAGACTAAGGTGAGACCAGATCTAAGAGATGCTGAGTTGTAAAATGGAGAAGCGCTGTTTATAGATGGCTCCTCCCGAGTGGTAGAAGGGAAGAGAAAATCGGGATATGCAATAATTAATAAGGACTTAGAAATTGTGGAATCAGGACCTCTGAGTCCATCATGGTCAGCTCAGGCTTGTGAGCTGTATGCCCTATGTAGGGCCCTGGAATTATTAAAAGGAAGAAGCGGGACTGTATTTACAGATTCTAAATACGCATATGGGGTGGTCCACACTTTTGGAAAAATTTGGGAAGAAAGAGGTTGGATTAATACTCACGGGAGGAATTTAATACATCAAGAATTAATAGTAAAAATTTTAAAGGCGTTAAGAGAACCAAAGGAGATAGCAGTGGTACATGTGAGGGGACACCAAAAGGGACTTTTGGTGATTACCGAACTAGAGGAAATAACTTAGCAGCTAAAGAGGCCCAGGAAGCAGCCTTGAGGACTAAAGTTGCCAAAATTAATGTCATACAAACAAAGGAGGACACCAGCAAAGAAGGACGAGAGGAAAGAGAGAAGGAGTTTACCCCAGAAGGACAAACAAAATTGAAGAAAATAGGAGCTAAATTAGAACAAGGAAAATGGGCACTGCCCGATGGGCGAGAAATGCTGCCAAAAGCCTACACCAGGCGATTATTAGAACGTTTGCATGCACAAACACATTGGGGTACAAAAGCGTTAAGTGATCATTTTCTTAAACAATTTGGTTGTATTGGAATTTTTGAAATAGCAAAGCAAATTACACAAGGTTGCTTAACCTGTCAAAAGGTAAATAAGACAGTGTTTCGACAAGCAGCCACGGGAGGGAGAAAAACAGCTTACAGACCTTTTGAGAAAGTACAAGTCGATTTCACTGAATTGCCTAAGGTAGGGAGGATAAAATATTTATTGGTAATAGTAGATCATTTAACACAGTGGGTAGAAGCGTACCCTGTAGCACGAGCTATGGCACAGATGGTGGTAAAAATTTTATTAGAACATTTGATACCTAGATATGGGATAATCCAGTACATTGATTCTGACCAGGGCACACACATTACTTCTAAAATAATAAAACTATTATGTCAATCATTAGGTATTCAGTGGGAATACCACACTCTGTGGCACCCACAAAGCTCGGGGAAGGTAGAAAGAATGAATCAAACAATAAAACAACAATTGGCTAAATTAATGATTGAGACACAAATGCCCTGGACGAAACGTTTACCATTGGCACTTAACGAAAACATACAGTGAGACTGGAATATCGCCATATGAAATGTTCTATGGCATGCCTTATTTTCAAGGAATGCCTCTGGGGAACAATGTAATTGAGGATCATAGTATCCAACAAGATATAATTACCATTGGAAAAAGATTAAAAGAATGAAGAGAGATTGGGATGGTGGCCCAAACACCACCTTTAGGATTTGCAATTCATCAGTTAGAACCAGGAGATAAAATTCTGATAAAAACATGGAAAGAAGGAAACCTATCTCCCCTCTGGGAAGGACCTTTCCTTGTTTTATTCACTACAGAAACAGCTGTGAGAACTGCTGAAAAAGGATGGACACATGTGTCGCGAGTGAAAGGTCCAGGGAAGGAGTGGAAGGTCACATCTGACTAAATTGCTGTGGGAATTTTATTGCGGCTACTCCTGTAATAGAAACAGGAGTGAAACATGAAATTCCCACAGTTGCTAAAAATCTACTTGTAAATCTTGCTGAAAACATTGCTAAGTCATTGAATATAACTAATTGTTACGTTTGTGGTGGAACAAATCGAGGTGAACGATGGCCATGGGAAGCTATGGAGAGCAATATAAGTAATCCCCAAGTTTGGAAAACAATGGGAAAGGGTAATAGGAAACAACAATGGGTACTCCAAACGAGTATCATCGGAAGGAGTTGTTGGCAAAAGAAGAACAGGAAAAAGGAGCTGGAACTAGAATTTGTCCTTGGTGTAGAAGGTGGTGTTTATTTGTAAGAACTGCAGGCTAACTGGCAGTTTTCTGTAGCCATAAAGCCTTGCAAATAAAGAGGATCGCCAGGCTCGGGCAAGTGCTCAGGTCTGGACAAACCACTGATCTAGCAAAGCTCTGGCCTTCACAAGCAGTGCTCAATTAATTTGGGTACTAAGAAAGCACTCCCTTAAAGGAAGGAAGAGGGCAAGACCGGAGGGGAACTGGTGTTGCGGCTTAAAAAGGGTCTGCCAAGGGCTGCAACCCCTTTGGGCTGTGACCGCCGACCACTATGGCCCTGACCGGACCTCTTCTAGTTCTACTTGGGGTGAGTTCCTTGACTCTGACTACGGCAAATAACTGTAGTCAATATTGGAACAAGTCCAGCTGGGGTTTACCCCAGAAAAATGGAAAACTGAGGACCTTTTCTAATTGTACAGCCCGTACGTGTAATCAACAATAAAACCTAGTTTTTTCCTGTTACCCATAAATTAGGGAGAGCGACTAGGAGTCCAGGTGTATAACGAATGGCCTCCTGAGAGATAAACTTGGAATGGAATCAATCTAGGAGGATTTTGGGGAGATTTTATGGGTGGTGATTGGCTTACTAAAATCGGGATAGTTGTATTGGGGATATGTGGGGAATTGTTACTAGATAAATCTACTCGGTTATACAAGGAATGCAGATATCTGCAGTACTCAATTGGAAACGAAAACACGAATCAATACTATAAAGAAAAAGATGGGGGATTGTGAAATATGTTCATCTGATTCGTGTGATGAAGTGTAACCTTCTGGACTTTTATGGATTTCTCCTGCACCATAAAAAGGGGTATTTTACAGGAGAAAGTTAAACTACTTGGCTGGTATATCAGCTCAAACCAGTTTGACCACTGACCGCATAGTATTGTGTAAAGAAAGTGCATGCATACGGTTTGGGGTCATCCTGGGGGCACGCTGAGGAAGATTCAAGAAGACTCTAGCAGGAGAAGAGGGTACGCTCTGAAGAAGACACGCCTGTTCATTAATATGTATTAGCAGACACGCCTATTCATGAAAATGTATTAGCGAACAGGATCACGCTGAGGAAGATTCGAGAAGATCCTAGAAGGAGAAGAGGGCATGCGCCAAAGAAGACACGCCTGTTCATGAATATGTATTAACGGACAGGATATAAACCAGGAACAGGAACTGTACTGCGTGCGTCTTGCTGGAGCGGAGACTCCCGGCGCACCCAGCGCTGTTTGCTTGCCTCTATTCGCTTAATAAATTGTACATTTGAATTGGAATCCTGTTTGGGACTAAATCATTTATAACACAGATAATTAATCAGACTGAAATTAGCGGTATCATTAGAGGAACATGGAAAGCTTTTAGGGCAAAGCACTCTATAACTACAAATCCCTTGGTGAGATATAATAAAGGTTATCATAGCTTTGTACGGGCGCTTTTCCCATCACGAGGAGTAGTACAGCTATGTGAAATATGTTCATCTGATTCGTGTGATGAAGTGTAACCTTCTGTCCTACGTATCCTTGTATGACCGCAAGCCTAAGTCTAGCAGAGTGGTTAATGTATATAATGTAATACATTGTAAACTTCAATTGGAATCCTGTTTGGGACTCAGACGTTTATCTCAGCTAGAAAAAGCAATAGTTAGCTTGTCGGCAGAAATGGAAATTATCGCCAATTATCGTATACATACGGAGGGGTTAACAGATGGAATTTTGGCCTGTGAGAAAACTGCAGTTAGAATATCAGAAAATGGACGGCTGGGAAAGAAACAGATACTATGCTGGGTGAGAGAAAACAGCCCAAGAGATAAGAAAGTTGATCAAGGTTAGGGGAGGATGGGGAAGACATGCAGTAACGGAGGAATATAAAGCACAATTCACAATTTTGTTTGCCTTGTAACATTCTGCTATTGGCTTGAGCATGGTTGATATGTGACTGCTGGATTATGGTAATATGCCGCGTGAACAAAGCCTACGAACCAACAGACAGGGTGGCTGGGGCACGTGCAGCACGTCTGGCCAGCGGGCGCGTATGCCATAGGCTCTCTGTGTTGAAAGGTGGCAACCAAGGCGTGTTCTGACACTCGCTGGCCACGTGTGTCGAAACTCGTTCCTCTGCAAATGTATAAATACCGGGATTTCCCAAAGGGCAGTGGGCCGGTGTACGGCAAGGCCACCGTTGCCTCCGTGGGGACGCCCACGTAAAGCTGGCACCTACCGACTGCTGGGCTGAGTTCGTGGTGCAGGACGATAGAAGAGTGTACAGATGGTCTATCTTCCTCACAGTCCTCGGGTTGCGAATGAACCATCAGGTTTTGTTTATAGATAAACAAAAAGGGGTTGATATTGGGATCACCCTGCATGGCTCGACCTTAAGGAGAAGGAGCTGTGGCATTGAGAAGCTGGTAAACAGCCGGACACCTGCAGGGCTCAACCTTGAAGAGAAGGAGCTGTGGTAAACAACTAAGAAGAAGCAAAGGAGCGCGTGGACATACAGAGGCGACCAATCCTGCCTCTGTGAGAGTCGCGTGGACTTAAAGCAATAGCCAACCGGGTAGCACTTTTAGGTGCGTGAACGGGCTGTATTTGTATAAAAAGCACGCTACGCTAACAATAAAGATCTTTGGCCTGAAGCCCTGCCACAGTCCGTGCCCTATTACTCCACACTCCTGAGCAATTTTTTCTCCAGGCTTAACGGTCCCAGACCTCTCAGCCTTCCGTCCTATGGAAGATGCTGCGGTCCCTTAAATCAGCTTTGTGGCCCTTTGATAGCCTTGCTTTAGCAGGTCAACAACTTTCTTGCACTGGGGAGCCCAGCACTGGACACAGCACTCCAGATGTGGCCCACCGGTGCTCAGTGGAGGAGAAGGTTAACTTCCCTCCATCTGCCGGCAATGCTTTTCCTAATGCAGCCCAGGAGGCTGCTGGCCTTTGCTGCGAGGCTGCCTGGCTGGCTCATGCTCAGCTGCTTGCCCTCCAGGACCCTAAGGTACTTCTCTGCAGAGCTGCTATCTAGCCAGTCAGCCCCCAGCATGATGTCCACAGTGTGGCTGGATGACAGGCTGTCCTCCCCCGGGGACTTTCTCAGCAGCAGCTTGTCCTTCTTGGAGATCGGCTTCACCTCTGTCACAGGCCCCACTCATTGCTGCAAGAGTCACCTGGGACAACAAACCCCTCTCCTGCCAGGGCTGCACAGCCCAAGGCCGTTTTCTGTCTGGTCTTGGGGACTGCAGCTTTTGCTCTCGTTGTGAGAACCTCCTTCATCATTATGTTGCCTGCTGCCATCCACTCCAGCACACATCGGCTGTGAAGCCTTTCCACACAAAGAGGGCCAATCTTTTGGTATCAGGTGTCCATGTGACAAATCTGCCCTTGGCCCTGGTGCCACATCTGAGGTGCTACAGGCCTAATGTGCACCAAAGCCCACAGCCTGGAGCACAGACAGCAGGAGGACAACATGCCATCGCAAAGCTGTGACGTTAGGGGAGCAAGAGTCAAGATGGAAAAGGACAGCTCCCACAGCTTTTGTGACTGACGGAGATACAACATCTTTAGGCGAGACTAACAGGGAAGGCGAGAAGTGGAGGATGCCCTGCTTGCTACCAGAGCAGGTCAGATGTGTGGATGTTCTCTATGGGACATGCAACAGGATGTTGCGTGTGGGTCAGCTTCTAACTGTGCCACCCAGTCTGAGGCTCACCTGGACCTTGTACTCCCAAAAGAGGAAAAGTTGGTCAGGGATGGGAAGACCAGTTTCAGCCTTGGTTGTAGTCAGCATGAAACTGTGGTCTCCCAGATCTGCACAGAAGCGGGGAAGGAGAGTAGCCGAGCACAGACCCTGCACATGCGGGAATGAGAACTTGGCCTACTGAGGGCACTGGCAGGTGGGATCCCATGGGGGCAGTGTCAGGGCCCTGAGAGCATCCACAGGCCTTCAGGACCCTAATCAGCCTCACCTGGGGCCTCCATCCACACCTCTGTCCATGGGCCCAGGAGACCATTGAAGACCAGGCCTGAGTTTCAGCCCCAGCTTGATCGATGCTCTAGGTGTACTGGTCTCCAGACACAGCCTTGCCTGTCCATCGACCTTGTTCACTTGTACGTGAAGAGTCACTTCCCAGCTTGATTCTTTATGGGGTGTACAATGGATGACACTGTGGCCCTCCAAGTGCCAGAGCCCAGGTGAGTCACAGAGGCCTAGGGCCTTTCTCCTTCCTTTCTTCCCATCACTTGATCAGCTTTTGGGAGGAGAGGAAGGAAAAGCAGATGAGGTTTCTGGGTGCCAATGACTGAAAGGATGGAGCAGAGCCATCACATGTGAAATGATCTAAAGCCTAGGCTAGTTCAAAACTGTTATCTTCTGTTCCTATATCTGAGGCCTTCTATCTTCAGGAAGAACCTGGAAGCTCCGAGATCCCTCCATCTTGCCCTCTTTTAGCAATTCAGTTGACAGTACCCACGTCAGAGGCTTTCCTTCAGTTCTGTTTACAGTGTAAAGCACCCCATGGTCTGGAGATATGGCAGGATAGTTGCATAAGGATCCCACTCCTTTGGACAAGAAGATGGATGTTCCCGGGAGGATGGATGTTCTCAGGGGGCATGACGTACCAATAGCTGTGTTCAGGGAGCTGGTCAAAGGCCTTGTCTCCATTTCTGTAACGGCGGCACAGATGCCTGGTTCATGTGTAAACTCTTTCTCCGGATTCTGGCATTTAGCGAGCAAGCTGGTCTGACCTCAGAGCTGGCCCTGCTTGGAGCCAGTGCAACACCAGAGACCTCCTGACCCTCCTTCCACCCTGAATTGTCCTGTGATGTAGAGACCCTCTCCTCCAGCTTAGTCTCTTCTCATATGACATGTGGCAAGGCACAGGCCTGTTGGGAAAGAGACTGCTGCGAGGGGGTCTCTAGTCCAGCCTCCAGGCTGGCCGTGACTTTGCGGCGCTGAAACTTGAAGAGCTCCAAAGGTGGAGATCATGGCAACGCTCCTCCTAGTCCATTTTATTTTTCCTGAGGTTCAGCCTAAAGCTCCCAAGAGGCAGCTTGTGGCTGTTCCTTCTGTCGTATCAATGGTGACTGCAGAAAACAGGTTGGCTCCGTTATCCCTCCAGGCAGGTGCAGGCTCTTGCTAGGTAAACCCGTGCCTCCACTTCAGCAGGCTACAGACACCCAGCTCCCTCAGACTCTCCCCACAGCTCATCCTTTAGGCCCTTCACTTCAAGTTGGCAGACCTCCTCCAGACACTCCACTCTCCTTTCGAAATGTGAGAACCACTGACTCATATGGCATTGTCACAGTTCCCAGATACTTCAGCTCAGGACACTCCTTAGTCAGTCAGGTCCCTGTCCATGCTGCTGCATGGAGTTGTTTCTGAGCTTTTCCTTCAAAACCTTGAGGTTTCTGCTGGCCAAATCCCAGGTGTGCCAAGGTCCCTCTGGACTGAACCTCCAACAGTCCAGCTTTTAAAGTATGCGTGCCAACGGCCATCCTGAGTCGTGGTGCCTCTAACAAGATCAGAACTTAAGTAGCTGCAGGACACTACAGAGAAGAAAAGAGTACTAGCGTTAAGTTGAGTTGCAATGCGAGGTAGAAAGCACCACAGTAACCACCGCAGAGACACCAAAGGAGGGTTCAAAGTGAGCAAATGCAGGGCCACTGGATAAACAGTGAAAAGTCCTTGGCTTTTTGCATGGGTGGGGATAAGGATGGTTAAAGAGCAGGACTTGAGAGGTGGGAAAAGAATGAAAAGGGAATGAACGGTGAAGCAAAGGAAATAACCAGGGCTGTTTGGGGATACCTGTGAAGCAGTCCTGCATCTGAGCAACACTGCCTGGAGGAGGAGAAGACAACTTCAGCTGATCTGACTATGCCAGCATCTGACTTACTTCCATGGTCACGGGGAACCTGACAGCTTTCCCTACTGTCATCAAGGGCACACCTAGAGAGGAAGGAACCACAGCATCATTTAGTTTTCCACTCTCCTGAATGGGACCTCAGTAGGTCTCCAGTCCAACCTCATGCTCACAGCAGAATCGGCTACGGAGTCAGACCACTTTGCTCAAGGCTTTGCCACATGGGGGCTGGAAAATGTCCAAGGACAAAGACAGGAAAACATCTCTGGGAAACCTGCTTCAATGTTTGGATGCCCTTATGGAGAGAAAGATTGTCCCTATCTCCAGCCTCAACATTCCTTATTTCAACATTTGACTATCGTCTATTATCGTCCTGCCAAGCACCACGGTGACAAGACTGGCTCCATCTTCCTGAAAACCTCCCTGCAGGGACTGGCTGGCTGCTATGAGGTTCCCCAGACCTTCCCTTTCCCAGGCCGAAGGCAGCCCTTTCCCTCAGTTTCTGCTCCCCAGGCAAGTGCTGCAGCCCCTGCGCATCTTGGCAGCCTCCCACTGAAGTCACTCCCAGTTGTCAACGTCTTCCTTGATGTGGTGGATTGACTCTGGCCAATAGCCCGGCAGCCACGCAGCCGCTCACTCTTTCCCCCCCTTCCCCACTGGGACAGGAGAGAGAACAGGAAGAAATAAAGCACGGAAAGTTGTGGGTCAAGATAAAGACAGCTTAGCAGGTGAAAGAAAGAGATTTTTTAAAAATCAACAAGCAATAATAATAACAAGCAACGCAAAGGCAACCACTCACCACCTCCCACAAGCAAAAATGATGCCCAGCCAGTCTCCACACAGAAGACTCTTTGAATGAAAAAACGTTAATGGAGAAGCCGCTGCCTGAGCATTCACACACCAATCAAGGAGTTGCACACACACCACCCGAGACTTTAACTGCTGGGTCTGGAGTCCCTTTGCAGCAGGAGACTCCAGTGAGCCGACATGTGCGCCTTTTGACTCTACACACACACACACACACACACACACACAGAGTCTCTCTTGGGTGCTTTCTCTTCCCTCAGGCTCAACCCTAGGTTTCCTGAAGCAGAATCTCTGACATGACATATACCAGTTGAATTTATTAAGCGGTACAGTGGTGAAGAACAGCTTGAGCTAAGTGCCTCTGGAGACGGACCCCGAACCAGAGACTCTCTGGACAATTATACCCTTACAGTCTAAGCTCCCCTCCCCTTGTGAGACGGTTTAGTCCAGTTGGAGTATTTGGGTCTGGGGTCTCCTTTTTCCTCATTGGATCCTTTCACTGTCTCCAAGCGGGCCGTTCTTTTTCTTTTCTCGATGAGGCAACCTCTGCTGATGGATGTGGCTATCTTATCTTTCTAATTTACACCAGTTTCAGGGCCTTCCCTCACGCGACTAAGTAAGAGTTCAGTAGAACTTCATCAGTAGCTAGGTGGAAGTTCACCGCTTATGAAGGTCTAAGGCCTTTTACTAATGCTATGCAAGGGATTCCATGTGAACTAGGAAGTGATTCCTGTAACAAAAAAATTCTAGTTCCTTCTTCCTCTGTCCCAGCTTTTATTGCTCAGCACAACGTCGTACGTTAGAGAATATCCCTTTGGTCAGTTGGGGTCAGCTGTTCTTGCCCATCTGCAGCCTACTCACTGGGAGGGAGCAGAGAAGGCCTTGACACAGTGCAAACACTGCTCAGCAATAGCCAGAACACTGGTGTGTTATCAACACTGTTTAAGGCACAAATGCAAAACATAGCACCACACAGGCTGCTATGAAGGAAGGTAACCCCATCCCAGCCAGATCAGTACACCTGAACTGGGGCCCTAAAACTGGATATAATTGGTTACAGGTGGTCTAACAAGCAATGAGCATGGGGAGACAACCACTTCCCTCACTCTTTTGGCGAGGCTCCTCTTTATACACTTCAGGACACTGCTGGCTGCCTTTGCTGCCAGGCCACACTGGATCAAGTGGTTAATGTCTTTTGTAGTTAATAATTCTAATCTTTCATATATTTTCACCTGTGCTGATACAATGACCATTTCTGAAGTAATGTTTTCAGCAGACTGTCTAGACAAAGGCCCTTTCCATTATTCTCCTTCCCTTACTCTTTGTTCATTCAGATACTTCCCACCCACACTGCTGCTTTGAGCTTCAGGGACTAAAAGCCTGCCTGTCTTTCAGTAGTATAACGGTATCTTTAGCCAACTCTTTTAATTGTATCTACCTTTATCTATCTATCTATCTAAAACATTTCTCGTAAGATCATCCCTTGTAGAAAGGCGACCTCATTAGAGGCAGCTTGTACTTAGTATATGGTTGAGGAGTGTTTTATTGCTTAAGACACTTGATCGTGCTTTACTTTGCTTTGCTTGCAAATGGGAAACATCCTTCTGTGCCTGTGTGCAGCCAGTCCTCTAAGGAAAGTGGGTGGGAGATGGTGCAATGGAGCTCTAACATTCAGCTCCCAGAGTTCAGAGAAGTCTGATGAAGGGAAAGTGATGTAAATCCCAGGTGGCCAGCGACAGGTGGGGAGTCTGGGGAGGTGAGGAGCAAGGTTGTCCACCCAGTGTCAGATCTCAAGGGACTGCTTTTCCTACCTGTCCAGACCTCCTCAGGAGATGCTCCTGACACTCAGGATCCATATCAGTTGGATAATGCTTCTATCACTTCTTTAAACTGAAATTAACAAAATACCGCCTTTAAAATTAAAAATAACTTTATTAGGTGCACTTTGAAATCTTCCTTCTTAACCATGCTATGAAACAACTCAGATTAGCTATACGAGTCTTGCAGACGTGGAGAACGTTACAGGAAGAGGCATGACTTGTTAGGGCTTTCTGTGTTTTAAGGAGCCCCATGGTGTATTTGGGGCTCAGTCCGTGAACCTCAGATACTGGGAGAAGACTGAACAAACCTCTCAAGAAGTCAAAGCCAGAAGCAAACCCCAAAATACCTTGAAGCATTAATGGGACTTAATGAGACCCATTACTGCCAAAGGCTCCTCATTGACTCATTAGAGCAGATACTTGGAGACGGTGACTGCAGGTAGGCAAGGGCACTGCACAGGTGGCTGTAATGCTGAGAAAACCCTTGGTTCGTTTTATGAAGCAGGCAAGGCCAAACCCTGAGCCCAGGTCCTGGGAAGGCAGTTTCTGAGAAGAGAAGAATAAAGTTTTGTCTCACTGGCCCTGGTGGTAGAGACAGCTGCTATAGTCAAGACGACAAAGACCTCAGTCCTTTTGGACCTCTCGGTCTTGCTAGAACCCTTGGCCATCTCTATGCAGGCTGCCCTACACTGTCCCATGCCTCACCTCTTTCCCTTCAGCTTGCTGACAGCCATCTTGCTTTCCCACCTAGCTCTCACCCTGGCATTTCTATGCCTTCACTGATGGCTCTCCACCCTCACCAGCTGCTCCTTGAAACACAAAGCCATGGGATAATCCAGACTCCCTCTGGGTGATCTCTTGCAGCACAAGACTACCCTCTCAGTGAGGATTATTTTTTCTCACATCCAGACAGAACCTTCCCAGCTGTAATTTGTGGAGGTTTCTTGCTCTTCCCGCTACTAAGAAAAGCTCCATTGTCCCTGAAACTGTGAGGAATGAGCGATTCGTGTAAAGAAAATCTAGTGAATATAAGCTTGAAGCAAATGTCATTTATATTGAAATAAAGGAATATATGTAGGGCATGACCATAAGCAGGGGAGTGGTAGTCTTTATGTAACTTCCTGATAAGTATAGTTTGGGTAACTCCCTTGATATGTGTAACTTATGTAGCCTCCTGATATGTAAGTTAGTTCCTGATATACTAGTGCAAACCAGTGTTGTAAATAACCGCAGAAATGTCAAGAAAATGTATAGCCAAATAAGGTAGCATAATATAAGTAGAATAACGGAGCACCTGCACAGGTGAGGTCACGTACAGTGCACTGACGAAGAGGAGCATCTTCCTCCCAACGACCACCGGACGACCACCTAGAAAAAGATGAAGCATGCGCAGACCGGGGAAGTGGTGACGTACTTAAAGAAAGAGTCATCTTCCAAGAAAAAGGCGGAGAAAGGCAAGAAACGAAGCCTAGAGAAGTATAAAGGAAGGAATTGTAAGAAGTGAAGGTGTGCGTCTTGGTGGAGCGGAGACTCCCGACGCACCCAGCGCTGTTTGCTTGCCTCTATTTGTTTAATAAATTGCAAACTTAAATTGGAATCCTGTTTGGGACTAAATCATTTATCACAACTGGGGACTCGTCCGGGATGGTCTTGGTTCCTGAATACTGACTTGATCTAGGAGGGGCGCCCCACCATTTGGTGGCTCCTGATCGGGTCGGGTCGGGACTAACACCATCCTGAACCCAAATAGGGGCAAGCAAAGAATTTGATTTTTTATGAGCTCCCTTGCCGGCTGCAGCAGTTTATTTTGCCCGTAATTCTGCGCGCGAAGATCCGAACGAAGACGACGGGGTTGTAAGTATTTAAGGTGTATACCGTTCGGTTGGGTGGGATTCGGTTGCCTGTGTGTGTAAGAGTGTGACTGAGACGGAACCTCGTTCCGAAGCGATTGTGGAGGTCTTCTAACCGCGGTTCCAATCTCCCGCGAGGGACTTGGCCGGTGAAGGACCGAAGCGATTTTTATAGGATCCATAGGTGAGTGGGAAGTTTGAAACCCCCTGCAAGACACTCTGCTTGGTAACCAAGGGCTGTAGGAATTGTCACAGTAAAAATTCCTAGATGGGTCAGACGAAATCGAGAACCCAGGACCAGAAGAAAGGGAGCGAATTACTAAAAATACCTCCGGAGATCCCATTAGGAATAATGTTAAAACATTGGAATAATAAGGGCCCTGGAAAAGGGAAGACAAAAGAGAAATTAGTTAAATATTGTATGGTAAAATGGCCAAAGAACCCCTTGAGACCCCACGTTTTTTTTGGCCTGTATTTGGGTCATTTGAGGATTGGGTTTGTCAGGCGCTAAACCTGTATGTAAATTCTAAGGAACCGTTTTGCCAAGAGGAGAGCGAGTATGCTAGTTTATGGATAAAGGCCTGTGTGGGCATTTTTCATCTTAAAACAGGAGTAGGGAAAAATAAGACCGTAGGGGAGCAACACATGTGTCCTGGTTTCAGCCAGGATAGAGCTGGTTTTCCTCACAGAATCTAGTGTGAGACTGTGTTTTGGATTTGGGATGAGGAACTGTTGATAATGTGCTGATGTTTTGGGTTGTTGCTGAGCCGTCAAGGACAGTCCAGCTTCTTGTGCTGGCCTGCCAGCG
Organism: Phaethon aethereus; assembly: GCF_964289735.1. Taxonomy (NCBI): domain Eukaryota; kingdom Metazoa; phylum Chordata; class Aves; order Phaethontiformes; family Phaethontidae; genus Phaethon; species Phaethon aethereus. Next base: position 23,031 of record NW_028113878.1, on the reverse strand, counting down.
AGCAGGCTGGGGGTGCACGGGGAGCTGGGAGGGGACACAGCCGGGACAGCTGACCCAGACTGGCCAAAGAGATATTCCCTACCATACGACATCATGCCCAGTACATAAACTGGAGTTGGCCGGGGGGGCGGAAATCGCTGCTCGGGGACGGGCTGTCGATCACGGGGTGGTGAGCAATTTCTGTATTGGGCATCACTTGTTCTTATACATTCCTTTGTTGGTATTATCATTATTGTTCCCTTCTTTCTTTCTGTCCTATTAAACCGTGTTTATCTCAACCCACGAGGTTTTTCCTAATTCTCTCCCCCGTCCCGCTGTGGGAGGGAGAGTGAGCGAGCGGCTGCGTGGTGCTTAGTTGCCGGCTGGGGCTAAACCACGACAACATGGAAAAGGAAAAGAAGGATTGGGACCCCCTAGATCACTTACCTCCCCCGTATAATCCAGCTACCCGTCAAATACCGTCACCAAATTTGATGACTTCCCCTACGGCCCCAGGGTCGAATTCAACTCTAAGGGGAGGATCCCAAACTGAGCACCCAGAGCGTCTTTGTATCCTTTACGGGAAGTACCTCTGGGTGGAGATAGAGGACTGGCAAGAGAGAGGGTTGGAAGAATTACTAAGAGAAGCTCAAAAGGTTTATGTCAGGAGGGACGAAGAAAAACAAGAAGCAGAGGCAAGAATTTTTGTAGCAGCAGTGAGGGAAAGTCAGAGGAGTAAGACTCAGCTGGGAGAGAAAAAAAGATAAGAGACCAGAACAGCCACCCCAGGGACAATCTCATCAAGACAGACCCACAACTCCCATCTGTTACTATTGTAACAAAAAGGGACGTGTTCAGAAAACCTGCCGTAAACGGGAATGGGATGAGAAAATGTTCAAAGAGGATTAGGGGTGTTAGGGGTTGTATCTTCTGGGGACCTCAACATCAACAGAGCCCTTGATAAAACTATTAGTAGGTCCCCAAAAAGAAGAATTTTTATTTTTAGTAGATACTGGAGCTGAAAGGTCAACGATTCAGAAACTCCCAAAAGGGGTAGGAAAAGGAAAAGCCCAGATGTCAGTAACAGGTGCAAAAGGAGAACCCTTCAAAGTCCCCATCTTAGAAGAAGTAGAGATTGAGACAGAGACAAAAATTTGTTTAAATGATTTACTTTTATTACCAGAAGCAGAATATAACCTATTAGGGAGGGACTTGATTTTAAAACTAAACCTAACTATTCAGAACCAAGGAGATCGGTTATATATTAACTTATGTACCTTAACCCAACTTGATGAGGAAAAAATTGACCCCCAAGTATGGTATAAGGAAGGAGATGTTGGGAGATTAGATATGGAACCCATCAAGGTACAAATAACAGACCCTCATAAGCCAATTAGAATTAAACAATATCCTATATCTATAGAAGGCCGGAGAGGTCTAAAACCTATTGTGGATAAATTACTAAAAAATGGGACTTTGGAACCATGTATGTCACCCCACAATACCCCGATACTCCCTGTAAAGAAATCAGATGGTACATATAGGATGGTACAGGATTTGAGAGCCGTGAATCGGCGAACAATCACCAAATTCCCTGTTGTGGCAAATCCTTATACTTTATTGAGTCACCTGTCTCCTAAACATATTTGGTATAGTGTAATAGATTTGAAAGATGCCTTTTGGGCCTGTATTTTGGATAAGGGGTTCAGAGATTATTTTACCTTTGAATGGGAAGACCCCGAAACAGGACGAAAAACAACAATTAAGGTGGACTGTGCTACCACAAGGGTTTACGGAGTCACCAAATTTGTTTGGACAGACCTTAAAGAAAATCTTACAAGGTTTTACAGTACACGAGGAGGGAAAAATTATTACAATATGTGAATGATTTACTGGTAGCAGGAGAAACTGAAGAGGAGACCCGAAAAGCCACCATTAGATTGTTAAATTTTTTAGAGAAAAAGGGATTAAAAGTGTCCTGCTCGAAATTACAATTTATAGAGCAAGAAGTAAAATATTTGGGACATTGGTTAAGCAAAGGAAAAAAAAAGAAATCAGATCCTGACCGGGTTTCTGGTATTTTAATCCTAAGACCTCCACAGACTAAAAAGGGAATGGAAAAAAAAAAAAACAAAAAAAAAACAAAAAAACAAACAAAACAAAACAAAAACAAACAAACAAAAACCCCAAAAAACCCACACACACTGGTGGGATATTTATCCAAATTGTTAGATTCGGTGAGCAGGGGGTGGCCAGCATGTCTCCAAGCCCTAGTTGCTATGGCATTATTGATAGAGGAAGCTAGGAAAATTACCTTTAGTGTACCTCTAAAGGTATATACGCCACATAATGTTAGGAATGTCCTCCAACAGAGGACAGAGAAATGGTTGACAGATAGTAGACTTTTGAAATATGAAACCATCTTGATAGATTCACCTAATTTGGAATTAGGAGTCACCTCTGCCCAGAGCCCCGCTCAGTTCCGGTTTGGGGAACCCTCAGAAGCAGTAGTGCTATAACACAATTGTTTAGAAGTTATAGAATCCCAGACAAAAGTAAGGCTCAATCTTAGAGATATTGAATTGGAGGGAGGAGAAAAATTGTTTGTAGATGGATCCTCCCAAGTAATAGAAGGGAAGAGAAAATCAGGATATGCAAAAATTGACAAGGACTTAGAACTTGTGGAATCAGGACCTCTGAGTCCATCATGGTCAGCTCAGGCTTGTGAGCTTTATGCCTTATGTAGGGCCCTGGAATTATTAAAAGAAAGAAGAGGGACCATATTCACAGATTCCAAATATGCATATGGAGTAGTCCATACTTTTGGAAAAATTTGGGAGGAAAGAGGCCTGATTAACACTCAAGGAAAGAACTTAATACATCAGGAGTTGATAGTAAAATTTTAAAAGTGTTAAGAGAACCAAAGGAAATAGCCGTGGTGCATGTGAGGGGACACCAAAAGGGATTAGATTATCGAATTAGAGGAAATAATTTAGCAGATAAGGAGGCTCAGGAAGCAGCCTTGAGGATTGAAACTGTTAAAATTAATCATACACAAACAAAGGAGGACACTAGTGGAAGAGGATAAGAGGAAAAGGAGAAAAAGTTTACGCTGGAGGAACAAGCAAAATTAGAGAAAATAGGAGCTAGAGTGGAACAAGGGAAATGGACATTACCTGATGAGCGAGAGATGTTGCCAAAAGCTTATGCTAGGCAGGTATTAGAACGCTTACACGCGCAAACACATTGGGGTACAAAAGTGTTAAGTGATCATTTCCTTAAACAGTTTGGCTGTATTGGAATTTTTTGAAATAGCAAGGCAAATTACACAAGGGTGTTTAACTTGTCAAAGGGCAAATAAGGCCGTGTTTCAACAAGTGGCCATGGGAGGAAGAAAACTAGCTTATAGACCGTTTGAAAGGATTCAAGTCGACTTTACCAAATTACCAAGAATAGGAAGATTGAAATATTTGTTAGTTATAGTAGACCATTTAACACGATGGGTCGAAGCCTATCCTGTAGCAAGAGCGACAGCTCAGACGGTGATAAAATTTTACTAGAACACCTAATCCCCAGGTATGGGATAATACAATATATTGATTCTGATCAAGGCACTCGCTTTACTTCTAAAATTATAAAATCCTTGTGCCAATCATTAGGTATTAAATGGGAATATCATACCCCATGGCATCCTCAAAGTTTGGGAGTAATAGAAAGAATAAACCAAACAATAAAGCAAGAGCTAGCGAAGCTAATGGTTGAAACACAGATGCCATGGACTAAATGTTTACCGCTAGCCCTTCTTAACATAAGGATCAAACCGCACAGTGAGACTGGATTATCGCCATATTAGGTTTTATACGGCATGCCCTATCTCCGAGGGAAACAATGTAGTGGAAGATTATAATATTCGGAAATATGTTATCATTTTAGGAGAAAGGTTGAAAGAACTAAGAGATATAGGAATAATGGCACAAACCCTACCTTTGGGGTTTGCAATCCATCAATTCAAACCAGGGGATAAGGTACTGATCAAAACTTGGAAGAAAGAAACTTTAGTTCCTTCATGGGAAGGACCCTTTGTTGTATTGTTAACTACAGATACTGCCATCCGGACCGCGGAAAAGGGGTGGACGCACGCGACTCGAGTAAAAGGACCCATGAAAGACTGGAAAGTTATTTTACAACCTGGAACCACAAAAATAACATTAAAAAGGGAATGAACGTATGAGAAATGATCACGAATTAAAGACTATAGCATTAAGCAATTATCGGGCAGGACTAAGTTTATGTCCACTCTGTAAACCATGTTGTATGATTATTGAGGGTTAGGTGTAACCTGTGTAACAAATATATCATTTCCCACAGAGGCTAACAGGGACGTTTTCAAATTCAAAGCTGAAGTTTCCTCTGCATTCAGTGTGGACAGACTACTCCTATAGGAGATTTCTGGTGGGTAAGATTTATTACTGTCATCGAAATAAAGAAGTCCGCTTGAGAAGGGGGAGAGGGCAAGACCGGGTGGGGATTCTCAGTCGCGACCAAGTAAGGCCAGTCAAGGACGAGCACCCCTTGTAGCTGATGCCTCCGACCATGAGATCCCTTACCGGACCTCTCCTGATTTTACTCGGACTCACCAACCTGGTGACAGGTAATCAAAATTGCACCGAGTGCATAAGAACCGCCCAGCACGGACGAGTAAGTAATAAAACATTAATGTACCACACCTATTACGAGTGCAAAGGGAAACAGAACGGGAGTTGTATATACAATGGAACACAATATAAGAAATGCTCGGTGGAAAATGATACTGTTTGTTACGATCCAAAGGAACTTCTTTATCAATAGTGGGTAGAAATGAAAACAAATTCGGAAGTAGGAAGATTAATTGGAATAAGTAAGGATATGGCCAATTTGAGCACATCAGTATCGGTAATTTTTGATGCATGCGATATTATAGATGATGATCTGGATATTAATTGTGGGAGTGTAGAGTGGAGATGATACTATAGTAATCAACCAAAATATATTTGCCCAGGTGGAGGTGGACGTCAATGTCAGATAAATCCTGATTATGTACCTAGTCAAACGGTGAGATATCAGTCAGCACACCTATGTGGAAGAAGGGGATGGTCTTGTGTATGTTAGGATACTGCAAGCTGGGGATATGACAGCCAATGTGGGGATTTACAAGCTTCAATCACAAGGGTACAAACAGACCATAATTGTACAACCTGTACCTGTAATTTAGTAAATTTAACCCTTATAAATTTAGAAATTTGGAAACAGAAAAAAATAACCAAAATTGGACTTAAGATATATGGACCTGGAGAAGACCCAGGTGTAGTTATTAATATTGAAATGAAAGAAAAGAGAATCGGTGCAGCATAGACTGTTATTTAAGTCATTTTGTCATGAAATGGAAACAGGAACGAAATATGAAATTCCCACAGTGGCTAAAAATCTATTTGTAAATCTTGCTGAGAACATTGCTAAGTCACTAAATGTAACTAATTGTTATGTATGTGGTGGAACTAATCAGGAGAGAATTGGCCCTGGGAGGCCCAAGAGAGCAACATACCAGACCCTAATGTTTAGAACATATCAACTCAGGTCAGGAAACAACAATGGATATTACAAACCAGCATAATAAGAAGAAGCTGTTGGCAAAATGACGCTGGGAGTAAACCAGTCGGATATTTAGTATGTGAAGGGGGATATAACTGGAATAGTACTTACCAAAAGTAGGATAAATGGGGCACTGCCCAAGAAATAAGTAAAAATCATGCGAATTGGACCAACGGAACCACTATTGATAAAGGGTGGTCAAGTCCAGAAGGGCAATATTGGATCTGTGGAAAATTTGCATATACCCGATTACCAAAAAACTGGACCGGAGCGTGCGTGTTAGGAACTATACGGCCAAGCTTTCTCTTATTACCTATAAACCGAGGAGAACGCCTAGGGGTACTGGTATATACAGACGCATTAGAAACTCACAACCGAAGGGAAAAAAGAGAGCTACAAATAGGAAAATGGAAAGATAATGAGTGGCCACCTGAAAGAATAATAGCATATTATGACCCAGCGACATGGGCAGAAGATGGGTCCTGGGGATATAGGACCCCCATTTATATGTGGAATAGAATAATCAGGTTGCAAGCTGTAGTAGAAATAATTGTAAATAAAACGGGTAATGCTCTAGGATTGGTGGCTAAACAAAATACTAAAATGCGTACAGCCCTATATCAAAATAGACTCGCACTAGACTATTTACTAGCACAGGAAGGAGGAGTCTGTGGAAAATTTAATCTCACAAATTGTTGTTTAGAGATAAATGATGAAGGAAAAGCCATCAATGAATTAGTAAGAGAAATGAAAAAAGTAGCCCATGTGCCAGTCCAAACGTGGAATGGAATAAATGTCCAAGGACTATGGACAACGTGGGAAAATTTATTCTCAGGAAACTGGGTAACAAAAATCATTATCGTTTTGTTAGGATTGTTTGGAGGTATGTTAATAATACCATGTCTAATTCCTTGTCTTTCACAAGCTGTAGCTTCTGCGATTAATGGAATGAAATTTACAGCCACTCCAATAGAACCAACACAGAGTGAGAGAAAACATGTTTTAATGTTGGTAAAACATATAGAGGAACCCGAGTTAATACCCATCAAACAAACTTTAAATAAATTTTACACAAATCACAGTGGTGAAAAAGAAAACGGGGGATTGTGAGGAACGAGCGATTCGTGTAAAGAAAATCTAGTGAATATAAGCTTGAAGCAAATGTCATTTATATTGAAATAAAGGAATATATGTAGGGCATGACCATAAACAGGGGAGTGGTAGTCTTTATGTAACTTCCTGATAAGTATAGTTTGGGTAACTCCCTTGATATGTGTAGCTTATGTAGCCTCCTGATATGTAAGTTAGTTCCTGATATACTAGTGCAAACCAGTGTTGTAAATAACCGCAGAAATGTCAAGAAAATGTATAGCCAAATAAGGTAGCATAATATAAGTGGAATAACGGAGCGCCTGCACAAACAGAGAGGTCATGTAGAGTGCACTGACGAAGAGGAACATCTTCCTCCCAACGACCACCGGACGACCACCTAGAAAAAGATGAAGCATGCGCAGACCGGGGAAGTGGTGACGTACTTAAAGAAAGAGTCATCTTCCAAGAAAAAGGCGGAGAAAGGCAAGAAACGAAGCCTAGAGAAGTATAAAGGAAGGAATTGTAAGAAGTGAAGGTGTGCGTCTTGGTGGAGCGGAGACTCCCGGCGCACCCAGCGCTGTTTGCTTGCCTCTATTCGTTTAATAAATTGCAAACTTAAATTGGAATCCTGTTTGGGACTAAATCATTTATCACAAAACCATTCTTCAAGCAGCTGCAGGCTGCAGCTACTGCAGTGCCCTGACCCTCCACTTCCCCAGGCTAAAGAAGCCGTTGTTAAAAATAAATATATTAAGGTCTGCGCCCGCGATCCTGCAGACACCGCCCCCCCCCGCGACACACGCGCGCTCAGACTCACTCAGCCACCCCCGCCGCGCGCGCGCGCTCCCCCTCCCTGCGCTGCAGCTCCGGACCCGCAGGCCGGTGGGTGCGGCCCCCCCCGGCCGCAGACTCTCCGGCGCCCCGGAGCAGCGGGGGGCAAGGGGGGCTGCAGCCCCGCGCGCCCCGCTGCCCGGCAACCGGCCCCCCCGGCGGCGGGGGAGGGAGCCTGGCGCAGAGGCTGGCTAGGGGAGGGGGGATGGCGGCGCTTTTCGGAGGTTTCTGTTTGGGTCGGTTGGGTTGGGGGGTTTTTTTTCTCTTTTCGTTTTTCACCTCCCCCGCCGTTCGCGTTCGTTGGTTTTCACCGCGCGGCGGCGGCGGCCCGCGCGCAGCGGGGCTGTTGTGCCAAACGCGGGTTCCGTCACCCGGTGCGCAGAGCGCCGGGAAACACACGGAGTCGAGACGGCGGCTTTTCTTCCGCCCCTGCGCCGAGCTGGGTGCCGGTGGTAGGCCCACAAAGCTGGCGCGCCTCGGTTAACGCAGGGAAAATATTTCTACGCTCCGAGCAACAAGTCACCGTTAATTTTTTGAGAGCTGGCGCAGGCGCCCTTGCGCCTGTTGGTTCCCGCAAGCCTCGTCTCCACGGCGACAGCGTCCTCCTTTTTTACTGCGCGTGCCCCGTGAGGAAGGGGCTTCTGTGGGTAGGGGTCTTCCCCTACCGGAGGGCAGGCTTGTGCTATGCCGAGTCGATGTTAATTAGATGTTACTTAGGATAGTTCACTCAAAGGTCGGCAGTTGCGTTCCCTTTGCGGTTGCCTTGTTCCTTCCCTCAGGCTTGCGCCTCGTTGACTCCTGACAGAGCCTAAACAATACCCCCGCTTTGTGCCTCGCATACCTTCAGCAGGGTGACTGACCGACGGACTGGCCGACCGACGGACTGAGGACGAAAGGCGGGAGGGGGGCACGGGTGCGGCAGGGACGCCGCGGGGTCCTAAAGTCTCCCGCCTTCCTTCCTTCCCCGGGCCGGCAAAACTGCTGGCGGAAGGGGGAGGGGGGGTGTCTCCGTGTGTGCGTGTGGCCGCGGGCGAGGGGTTCGTGCCGGGGCCGGTTTGGGAGCGTGTGTGGCGGGTGTGCACGCAGTAAGAAACGAAAAAGTCTGGTAACGCTGTGGACAACGCCGCCTTCTCTGCTACAGCCTGCGCTGTGGCCCGCCTCGGTGTCCGCCTGCGGGCGATGTGCTCGGCTCGGCTCCCGGTTGAAGCCGTCCCTGGGAAAGCAGCAGCCCCGTGCCTCGGCCTGGGCAGAGACCTGCGTCCCCGAGGCCGGGCTCCGGCTGCCGGAGAGGTGGGCCGCGCCTCTCGCTAGCGGCCGTCGGCGTGTCCGTCGCCAGCGGGATGCGTTCCAGTGGTGAGCAGCGCCCAGAGGACAGGCCCAGCAGCCTCAGGCAAAGCGGGGTCGCTGCTTTGCTGATGGTGGTGTCCGAAAAGGCGGTTTCGTTTCCCGGCGTGCGATAGGCCAGTCTCACACACCGAGACGAGATACCGGTTTATTCCAGACCTGCGCAGAGCTGGGTGCTGGGTGGTAGGCCCACAAAGCTGGCACCCCGCGGTTAACACCCGGAAAATATTTGTAGGTTTCTAGCAACACTTACCAGTATTCTTAAACATACCTCAGCTGCCACCACGTTTACACATAAGCAGATTAACTTCTGGCGGCCTTGTAGCAATGGGGCTCGCTGCGGTGGGGTGGGGAGGGCGGGCGGCTGGGGCTGGGCACCGCCGCCTCTGCCTGGTCCCCGGTCCCCGGTCCCCGGTGGTGAGAGAGAAGAGTAAGAAAAGGTAAGGGGGAGGGAGGCTAGATAAATAAATAGCTAAAAAAATGACAATCAAAAAGAAACGGGGGGTGTGCAGGGTGCGTGTGGGTGTCTTTACACAGAACTCTCCGGGGTGAGGGCAGGCGGGCGGTTTGGGAGGAGGGAGTGGGGAGAGCAGGTTTAGGACAAATGCTGATCTGGCACTCTCTGCTAATTCTTGATGGATTAACATACACCGACCTATGGTTAATGAATGTAATAAATAATTCATTAACCGGTAATTAATATACGAAGTAATGATTAGCGATAGAGCAATACAGATTAATATTTACTGGAATTAACATCCAGTGGATTAAGATCACGTTAATAAGGAACTACTTTACTGATAACAAGTTCTAGGTGAGGAACAGAGCCGTCGTGTAGCACGTGTAATTAATGATAATTAATAATGATGAATTGATAGTAGATAATTACAACAGTAAATCAGAGTGATGATAAAGAAAAAAAAATACATGATAAGTAACTGGAGGACAGTAGTGTTAATGCAGTACCACAAAATACTAATAAATAAAATAATCGATCTTAATAGGTAACGACTGTTATTAATAAGTAATTATTAATGATTGATTTAGACTAATTTGATTAATAAAAACTTAATCAGTTCATTAATTTTTTATTCATTTATTTGTTGTAGACCGATAGATACTATATAACTCAAATAGCATCGATCAATAGGAATGAATAGTTAATAAGAATTTCAGTTATTAATAATGGTCAGCTTACTCACGTTTGATGGAGGTCTTTGTGGCCTTGCCGTAGAACATCAGGCTGCAAGGCTTTCGCCTCATCTCAGACATCACTCAACAATAGTCAGTTATGAGACTGTCTGACTGCAACCCATCAGGGTTGCTTTTGAAGAGGAGCGTGTTGCTCCAGTCAAACCCTGCTACTCCCTACAGACCCACAGTGGTTTCCCACATTATCCACCCTGTGACCTTAGTCACAACTCACTAAGAGGAACATTGTGTAATTTGTATTTAGGTGGGTCGAGGCATTCATCTCTCCTTCCTGTGTTTTCATCCTCTCTTGTTGGTTGGTAATTTATTGTTGGGATCACTCTGCACGGCTCGACCTTAAGGAGAAGGAGCTGCAGCATTGAGAAGCTGGTAAACAGCTAGATATCTGCACGGCTCGGCCTTGATGAGAAGGAGCTGCAGCATTGGGAAGCTGGTAAACAGCTGGACATCTGCAGGGCTCGGCCTTGAGGAGAAGGAGCTGTGGTAAACAGCTAAGAAGCAGCGCTGTATAAGAAAAACAGGATGGAACCCGGACCACGTAGCAGTAACCGCAAGTAGGAGGAGTATGATAATGCAATCTTTAGGGCTAAGCCAATGATTGTAAGACAAGTATGCATAAGGTAGAACTTAGTGTATAAATATGTGTAAGGTTTTGCAATAAAGTTGAAGCTTGCCTTATCACTCATATTGAGTCGACTGCTTGCCTTCCCTCGCTCGTCGCAATTTATAATAGGGGATGGTATTAAAGGGATGTATTCAGGATCATAGATGTGGATCCTCTTAACACGCATGGTTACAGCTCTAGTTATCATAGATTTCACACGTGACAATCAAATACGGACAATAACAATAACAATTATGATAAACATTAATACATACTGGGTTAGACTATGATCCCATCCACTAACTTTTAATCTGAGCCAACTGAAAATATTTTAAATCCACCTCGTTCATTGCCAGTTGCTTGGTTTCATCTTCTCATTGAGCTCATGGGTTTGGTCCACAGTTTTTTGCATTTCATCTCTAGCTTGATGCAGAGTAGCGGACACATTTGGAATTGACAGCAGGTTTTGCCAGGATAGGTGTTATTCAGCCATCCACAAACGCTGTTCTCCTTTAGTAGTACCATATTCAATGCTAATTGATTTTCTAAAGTCATCTGTGAGGCTGCTCGTGGGTACAAGCTGGGTGTTGCTTAGCCTTGCTGGCTGGCTGCATACAATTAGCTAGAGTCTCTCCTTGCCATGGTAGATTTTCTAGATATAATCAATTTTCAATTATCACAGCCGAAGAAGTCCAAAACAATCCCATTGCTAAGCTTACTCTCATCCCTGCTGTATAATAGCTTGGCCGTGACACGGAGGGCAATACATTTCTCTTTGTTCTGTACCCTCTTGGTTTCATTAATGACTACAGTGAATGACTCCTGAGTATGATTAAAAGCTATTATGGGAGATAAACTTGTGGAATTCCTAAAGTGCATTCTAACCCATCCCAATAGGGTTGACTGTAATCTGATATCTCTTCATTAGAACATACCCATACGGTCTCAAGCAGTGCAGGATACATTAGAGTGGTACTTGTGCTCTTTACTACTGGCTCATGAGTCTTGCATCCGTTTTTTATAATGTTGGGAAGGAATCCTACATTTACTAGCCATGTGTTTAGAGGATTCTATCTGACATGCTGTCTGTAAGCTAGGGATTGGAGCACTGTAATTGTGGCACAGGCATATACTTCTTAAGGCGTGATGGAGGTCTGAGGCAAACGGTATCCATAGATAATCATCCATATTGTAACAATTTATCTTGTTTATACAATTCCATAGCCTGTCTGGTTCCAATGACATGGTATAATGGGGTCTCTTCACCCATTGTTTAAAACGTCTTTTATGATCAGGGGTGGTCCATATGCAAGAAACATTACTAGATTGTGGGCCACATGCAGATCCATACTTAGAGGTGTGAAATATGTTCATCTGATTCGTGTGATGAAGTGCAATCTTCTGGACTTTTATGGATCTCTCCTGCACCATAAAAAGGGGTGTTTTACAGGAGAAGGTTAAACTACTTGGCTGGTATATCAGCTCAAACCAGTTTGACCACTGACCGCATAGTATTGTGTAAAGGAAGTGCATGCATAAGGTTTGGGGTCATCCTGGGGGCACGCCGAGGAAGATTCGAGAAGACTCTAGCAGGAAAAGAGGGCATGCGCCGAAGAAGACACGCCTATTCATGAATATGTATTAACGGAGAGGATATAAACCAGGAACAGGAACTGAACCGCGTGCGTCTTGGTGGAGCAGAGACTCCCGGCGCACCCAGCGCTGTTTGCTTGCCTCTATTCGCTTAATAAATTGTAAATTTGAATTGGAATCCTGTTTGGGACTAAATCATTTATAACAGGTTGGATCGGATTGTCCGGTGGAAAACTCACAGACTCTATGTCCAGCGAGTTTGCCAAGTACGCACCCCCAAATATAAATCAGATTGGAAGTGTAGGCGTAAAGTCCTGGATGTGGAAGTACCCCCATATTTCTGTGCGGTACCTCTACAGAGGATCTCCGTACATTAATCCAATCTCTAAACAAAAAGAATGAATTAGCTGTGGAAAATCCTACAGCTCAACCACCCCCAACCCACAAGGAAAGTGTACCTTCTGCACCAGAATGTAATCCAACTGATACGGCAGAAGTCCAGAGGGGGGGGAAAAAACAAAACTAAACTAAACAAAAACAAAACAAAACAAAACAAAACAAAACAAACAAACAACAACAACAACAAAAAAAACAACAAAAAAACCCCCAACTTCTATCCCCGGGGAGGGCAGTGAGCCACCCTGCCCGGCAGGTATTAGCAGTTCAATGGCTCTCGGTTAAAAATTCTGAACCTGTTAAAAAAAAACCAGCTCAAACCCTAAATATCAGAGTCAGTCGACACAGGGTTAAATTTACAGGAATAGAAAGGTGCGGTAAAGGAATGTCCCGCTGCCGAGATTTCCCTCTGGTTGCCAGGGGACCAGAGGTTAACGAGGGTGGAGGTACCGGTGGGTGCTGCACACGCTGCCATTCTAAGATTTAACATGCTGCGTGAGCAGATGAGGAAACTCCCGGGCGGGACTGTGTGGAGTTCTGCAGGCACCAATGTTCGGCAGTACCCGCTGCCAGCAGCAGCGCTGGCGAGAACTGACGGGGTGGTAACAGAATTGGAAAAAGATACCATTTAAATTGGACCGGTACCAATGGTACTGACCACCCCTAAAAATTCCTACACCTGGGAAGCCAAAGATCGTTCAGGAAAAGCACACCGGATCAGCACCCAGTGAATTTCACCCTCATTTTAACCCTGCCGGTTAAGTAAGACCGAGCATATTTCCTTTTTTCTTGTGTGTTCACACACAGGAATCCCGAATGGACAACGTGAAACCACAATCCAATGGATGAAATTAGTGATGTGGCATTTTACCTTAATTGTAATACAATTTCTTTTAACTTGTAATTCGAGATAACCATTGTCCCAAACATATGCCAAGTATAATGAAATGGTGAGAACACAGATCATTCCAGAAAATTTAACTTTAGCTACTGCAGTCATGCATGGCGCCAAGGTGTTTTCAAGACGTGAGTGGAGCTGGGATAACGGATGGCTTCCACTCCTGAAGGGAAAAGCAGGAGAAGGAATCCAGATAGGGTGTAGGATGATTAACGGATCAACCCATGAGAAAGCCACATTAATGGCAATATACGGAAACCCAGTAGCCACAAAGTCTTGCGTTGCTGACAAATGGGATTGTTGGTATAACTTTACCCTGGTGGAACCCACTATTGTGACTTGTACGTGGCAACAACACCACACAGGTTTAGGGCCGTCACAACAACGTTGTACAGGGTTGTTGTTTTTTCGGTTCAAAATAGACATAATTGAACCTAGCCCAGATACACCACCAGGCCTAACTCCATACACCCCATTTGACACCCTGAAATATGGAGCTAGGAACATACCCGTTGTCACCATGACATCTCGTAATGACCCTTGGGACCATTCATTGCCACGATACAGTGGGAGCGTTGGAACACTACAAAACAAAAGGAACTTAAATCTCTCTACTCTAGTCATACATGGAGATGAAGTGTTTTCGAAGGATGAATGGAGTTGGAATGACCCTCTTCGGATGGCTGAACTTCAAGCCATTTCAGGACAGGCAATACAAATCAGCCGCCGAGTAACTAACGGACCTAATTACCATAGGCCAACCGAAATTAAAGCATATCATACCGACTCTACCAGACCAAAGAACTACGACACCGAGTGTTACAAAATAACCGAACCAAATTCGGATTGTTGGTACAATTTTACTCTGACCAAACCCGTAATTGTATACTGCCTTTGGGGTTCCGAAGGCACGGAATTAATATTTGAATTTATGATTGATACAGCAACATCAAAGGATAAGAGACCTTTACCCCCGCGAACATCTAAAAATGTACCCACTCGGCCTCCCATTGGTGTAACTCCCTTCATCTTCAACACAGGCCCTTACATAATCAAATATACAGGTGTGGAGTAATCGCTGAGGGGTACTTTGGAAATTTACCCTCTAAGAACAGCCTTGAAACCAGGTGGAACATAGCACTCGTACAACGGGTCTGTGCCATGGAGACTCCCTGAACGGCCTTGGATGTTGGCAACATCAGGGGCGCCTGGTGTGCTGACTCTGGGAGAGATTACATGGAGGCTGGAGCGGAGTGGAGACCTCGTGGCTACGCTCTGTGAACTGGGGAGTTTAGGGATGCACAGGATGTACATTGATAAGCTGTGCTTACAATGTCCTGGGCCGAGGACCTGTCAACTTTGATGAAGTGCTGTACTTAGAGTGAACTTTGCTAATTATAATATCATTATAATACTAAAACGCACACCCCTCTCAAAAGCTACCACCCCCCCAAGGTGCGACCCCTCCTCAATGAGTGTGCGCACTGAATTTTTCCTAGTCTGTACCTTTAAACGCGAAGCGAGAGAATTCTGCACCAATCCTGATAAAGGTATGTATGACTAGAGTCACTCAAGCTCCACCTGCGAAGTAAAACACTATAAAATAATGTTTTAAGAGCTGGATGTTAGGGAAGATACCATCGTCATGTACCACTCTAACTTCTGGGATCAGTCGACGGGCTGAGCCTCTCTTCCCCCCCATCGGGACGCCGTTGGGTAAGATTCGAACCCTTGGTCATACCAAGTGCCTTCCCGGGAAACTTAGAAATCTCTATATAGAGTCACTTTACATCTTTTAACGCGTTTATAGCCAAGTAGTGTCCCTCGTAGTTTTAGCATTTGCACGTGCTTTATAGGTAGTGAATTTATCACCGGCAATCCAAAGAACCTGTATATGTTGCTTCAATAAATCGCACTATTGATTGACTCGGCCGTGTGTGGTCCCTGAACGCGACCGTACCTCTGAGTGCGGCCGTATTAGTTCAGGAGGTGTCCGGCTGAGCACGTAGTGTGATGTTAGTAGTGCATCCGGACCCGTGATAGTCCAACAAAGGTGTTGGGCGCGACCGGACTACTAACGCTGACTTTGGGCATCACTCAGAACCTAAGCTCAGCCGCCCCCAGTCCCTCTGATATCTGAGGATCGACTGGAAAGCAAGGGGGTTTAGTTTCTGCCAAATTGCTCTGCCTCTTAACGCAACAACAGGCTGGCAACAAGTGCTGTTTAATCCGTCATACTCCCTCAAACAAGCGGAGATGTTGATGCAAATTAACATCTCTACAATTAAACCAACCTGTTCACCATTCCTAAATATATCCCACGCAGGATGGTTAGCCTGGTTACATGGGCGAACCCTCGTCTCTTCAAGACGGACAAGGAGAGATGCAACCGGTATTATAGGGACAGGACTGGGAGTCTTAAACAGTATAGATGCTGAAATACTCATAAATAAACTGAGCACAACAACAAGTGATTTAAGCAAATTAGGACACCCATTGCAGTCTTCTCTAGTAGCACTGGGAACTAATCAATGGCTTTTATCTGGCATATTACCTCAGTGGGAAAGAATTGATGGAAGGGACCACCGATTGATTGCGGATGCACTTGGTGCAGCCCAAAATAATATTTCTCTAGCTCTTAGTTGTATCCAAGCTCAACTATGGACGCAATCTGTGGCGGCAGCAATTATAATGCAACTACGTTTGAGAGAAGATTCCAGTCATGGTGGTATTTGGTCAATTTTACCTACAACCCTACCGATGGCAAAGCCACTGCTTTTGTCTTAACGATACGCAACACTTCGGTATATACCATATACCCAATCATCGCGTTGTTAGGATTAAATCACAACGGAGCTATACTCTATCCTCTAGAGCATAGAGTATGGGCCCAACGGAATGAAAAGACGGCAAACTATTGATGTTGCTGCATGTGTGGTATGGGAACAACAGGGATTCATTTGTGAAAGTAGTATCATCCAAGGCCAAGACATTTGTCTTGACACTGAACAAAACATTTGTCATTTTGAAATACATCCCAATGAAACCCTTGAAACTGTGCTTGTATAGATCGGAAAAGGGTGTGCTTGTATGAGAACCCCTTGTGATTTTGTGTTTGTAGATAATGTTACTGTGGATACTAACAATCGCTCAAATAGTTGTGTTTGTAACTTTACTAAAATGGTAGGATGTGACTTTATCTATTCAGATCCTGTTACATCTTACCAACTAGTACAATCAAATTATATTCTATTTCGGGATCTGCTAATGAATCTTACCCTGGTGAGAAAACTACTACGACATGAACACCTGAAGCGGTTGTTGAAACAAGTTCGGGAAAATGGACAACAGACTCTGATTACTGTCCAAGGTTCCGAGGGAGAACACGGCCGCCCTCTGCCCGGTTCCGGCGCCCGGCCCGGCCGCCCTCCGCCCGGTTCCGGATCCGGCGCCGGGAGGCCCCAGCCGGCCGCCCTTCGCCCGCTTCCGGCGCTAGGCTCCGGCAGGCGGGCCCGGTTCCGTCGGTAGACCTGGCAGCCCTGCCCGCACCCGGGCAAACGGCCGGAAGCGGGCCCAGTGGCCGTGGTCTCGCTCGGAACCGGGCGAAGGGCGGCCGGCTGGGGCCTCCCGGGGCCGCGCGGGGCCGGGGCCAGGACCGGCGCCGGCGCCGGGATCGGAACCGGAACCCGAACCGGAACCGGAACCCGAACCCGAACCGGAACCCGAACCGGAACCCGAACCCGAACCGGAACCGGAACCGGATCCGGTTCGGGACAGGGCGGAGGGCGGCCGGCTGCGGCCTCCCGGGGCCGCGCGGGGCCGGGGCCGGGACCGGCGACGGCGCCGGGATCGGAACCGGAACCCGAACCGGAACCGGAACCCGAACCCGAACCGGAACCGGAACCGGAACCCGAACCGGAACCCGAACCGGAACCCGAACCGGAACCGGAACCCGAACCCGAACCGGAACCCGAACCGGAACCCGAACCCGAACCGGAACCGGAACCGGAACCGGATCCGGTTCGGGACAGGGCGGAGTGCGGTCGGCTGCGGCCTCCCGGGGCCGCGCGGGGCCGGGGCCGGGACCGGCGACGGCGCCGGGATCGGAACCGGAACCCGAACCGGAACCGGAACCCGAACCCGAACCGGAACCGGAACCGGAACCGGAACCCGAACCGGAACCCGAACCGGAACCCGAACCGGAACCGGAACCCGAACCCGAACCGGAACCGGAAGCGGATCCGGTTCGGGACCGGGCGGAGGGCGGCCGGCTGCGGCCTCCCGGGGCCGCGCGGGGCCGGGGCCGGGACCGGCGCCGGGATCGGAACCGGAACCCGAACCGGAACCGGAACCCAAACCCGAACCGGAACCGGAAGCGGATCCGGTTCGGGACCGGGCGGAGGGCGGCCAGGCCGGGCGCCGGAACCGGGCGGAGGTCGGCCCTGGGTCTCCCT